>NC_091983.1:119965476-120027195 GCF_044704955.1 Pristiophorus japonicus | reverse complement strand
GGGGGAGAGAGGGAGGGGGGGAGAGAGGGAGGGAGGGAGAGAGGGAGGGAGGGAGGGAGGAGAGAGGGAGGAGGGAGGGAGGGAGGGAGGGAGAGAGGGGGGAGGGAGGGAGAGGGGGGGAGGGAGGGAGGGGGGGGGGAGGGAGGGAGGGAGGGGGGGGAGGGAGGGAGGAGAGAGAGGGAGGGAGGGAGGGAGGGGGGGAGGGAGGGAGAGAGAGGGGAGGGAGGGGGAGAGAGAGAGGGGAGGGGGGGGAGAGAGAGGGGAGGGAGGGGGAGAGAGAGGGGAGGGGGGGAGAGAGAGGAGGAGGGAGGGGGGAGGGAGAGAGAGAGAGAGAGGGGGGAGGCGTCGGGTCGGGAAACAGGAGCGCGGGTCGGGTCAGTCGGGGGGGGGTGGGGAGCGAGTCGCGGGTCTCGGGTCCGGGGCGGGGGGGGGGGGAAGCAGGTGTCGGGGCGAGGGGTGGGGGGAGCGGGTGTCGGGTCGGGGAGGGGGGGGGATGCGGGTGTCGGGTCAGGTCTGGTCGGCGGGGGGGCCGGGGTGGGAGCGAGTGTCGGGCCTGGTCAGGCGGGGAGCAGGAGCTGACCGTGGGAGGAGCCCCAGTGAGGCCATTGGGCCAGGGCTAGGGGCTGCGTGCTTCGGGCCCCTCCCACACAGTTCGGCGCCTGGAGCTACTGCACTTGCGTGCCGACTGTAGCGCGCATGTGCAGAGGTCCCGGCGCTGTGGCTCCGCCCCCCCCCCCCCACAGCTCGTGCTGGCTGTGCCAAGAGCCAGAGGACCTGTAAGTAGGTGGAGAATAGCGAGGATTTTTTTCGGCGCGAAAAACGGGCGCCCAGCTCAGAGGGGCGCCCGTTTTTTTTCTTGTGGAAACTTGGGCCCTATGTTTCTATGTTTATGATGATGGGAACATTGCACCGGGATCCCCTTTGTGTAGATGTGAAAGATCTCCTGCCACTGTTTAGCAAAGAACAGAGATGCCCTCTTTTCTTTCTATCAACAGCATCATAAACAGATGAAATGGTCATATATTCAGCTGCTGTTTGTGGGTCCTTGCTTTGTGAAAATTGGTTGCTGTCATTGCCCATATAACAACAGTGAATTGCACTCCAAGATTAATCCGAAGGTTGTGAAATACTTTGGGAGATCCTGGAGATATGATAAGATGATATATAATGCAGGTTATTCTATTCTCTCACAAGCTATCATTTTGAAGACAGATAATAGGAAATCCTACTTCACCCGGGGAGCAACAACCAAACATTTTCTGCATTTATTTAGAGTACCAGGTTGGGTTTAAACTAATATGGCAGGGGGGTGGGAATCTATGCAGGGAGACAGAGGGAAGTAAAATGGGGGCAGAAGCAAAAGGTAGAAAGGAGATAAGGAAAAGTGGAGGGCAGAGAAATCAAAGGCAAAAATCAAGAAGGACCACAATACAACATAATTCTAAAAAAGACAAAGAGTGTTTAAAAAAAAAAAACAAGCCTGAAATCTCTGTGGCTCAATGCAAGGAGCATTCATAATACGGTGGATGAATTAACTGCACAGATAGCTGTTAATGATGTAATTGGGATTACGGAGACATGGCTCCAGGGTGACCAAGGCTGGGAATTCAACATCCAGGGGTATTCAATATTCAGGAAGGACAGACAGAAAGGAAAAGGAGGTAGGGTAGCGTTGCTGGTTAAAGAGGAGATTAACACAATAGTAAGGAAGGAGATTAGCTTGGATGATGTGGAATCTGTATGGGTAGAGTTGCGGAACGCCAAAGGGCAGAAAACGCTCGTGGGAGTTGTGTACAAACCACCAAACGGTAATAGTGAGGTTCGGGATGGCATCATACTGGAAATTAGGGATGCGTGCAATAAAGGTACAGCAGTTATCATGGGTGACTTTAATCTACATATAGATTGGGCTAACCAAACTGGTAGCAATACGGTGGAGGAGGATTTCCTGGAGTGTATAAGGGATGGTTTTCTAGACCACAATGTCGAGGAACCAACTGGACGGCTGGCCATTCTAGACTGGGTGACGTGTAATGAGAGAGGATTAATTAGCAATCTTGTTGTGCGAGGCCCCTTGGGGAAGAGAGACCATAATATGGTAAAATTCTTCATTAAGGAGAGTGACACAGTTAATTTGGAGTCTAGGGTCCTGAACTTAAAGAAAGGTAACTTCGATGGTATGAGACGAGAATTGGCTAGGATAGACTGGCGAATGATACTAAAGGGTTGATGGTCGATAGGCAATGGCAGACATTTAAAGATCACATGGATGAACTTCAACCATTGTACATTCTTGTCTGGCATTAAAAAGTGTTCTGTAATGATGTGTGTATCGTCCCAGTGCCTTAAATGTAATGTAAGCACTATGCCGCACCACAGAGGGCGCTGTGGTGGGAAACCCTGGTAGTACCAGCAACAGGTGCTATATAAGGCTGACCACCACACCTGAGAGGCACTCTGGAGCTGAACAATAAAGGACGAAGGTCACAGCAGTTAGATTTACACCAGACCGTGTGGAGTCAGTGATTTGTGTGCTACATACACCACATTGGCAACAAGGAAGCGGACGAACTCCACGCAACCATGGCTACTCTGGGCTCGCTAAAGGATTTTACCGTGGGCAATGATTAGGAGGCCTTTACGGAAAGGCTCGAGTACTACTTCACAGCAAACGACCTGACGGAGAACACATACGCAATGAGAGAGAAACGTAAGGCGATATTGCTCTCCAGTTGTGGAGATGAGGTTTACTGTCTCATCAGGAATTTGCTGGCACCCGCGAGCGCCAGGGACAAGTCATACGAGGAGCTGAATGAACTCATTCGTGACCAGTTGAAACCGAAGGAGAGCATCCTCACGGCCAGATACAAATTTTACCATCACTACAAACCTGAGGGCCAGGATGTCGCCAAATATGCTGCAGACCTCAGGAGACTCGCGGCGCCGTGTGATTTTGGGGCACACCTTGATGAGGCTTTGCAGGACATTTTCGTTATGGGGATTGACAACGAGGGCCTCCTTCACAAGCTGCTGGCCACGGAACCCGCAGTCACTCTGACAAAGGCCATCGCCATCAGCCGGGCATATATGACCTCGACTTGCAGCACCAAGCAAATAATCCACACAGTCTCGAACCCGGCAGGCACTGTCCACAGGATAGCGCCCACCACGGACAAAACTGCAGAACGTGGCTCTGCCCAGGGCAGAGAGCACGGACCTCGGGATCCTGGAACTCAGAGTCCGCTGAGGGGGGTCAATCAAGCAGCACCATGCTGGTGTTGTGGAGGAAGCCATGGGGCTCACCGGTGTAGGTTTGCGGAGTACACATGCAATACCTGCCACCTTCAGCGTGTGTGTAAAAGAAATCGGACTCACCGTGTCGCTGAGGAGATGGGGGATGATCTACTGTTCAGCAAGGAGCAGGTAGAAGAAGATGAGGTGTTGGGACTGCACACGCGTACCGACGATTCGCCCCCAGTGATAAGGGAAGTAAAAATCAACGGAGTCCCAGTGAGTATGGAAGTGGACACGGGCTCGGGTCCGTCATTGATGAGTCGGAGAACTTTTGATAAACTGTGGATAAACCCAGCTGTATGACCCAAGCTGGTCCCGGTCACGGCGAAGCTGCGTACCTACACCTGGGAACTGATACCTGTTCTTGGCAGAGCGGAGGTGCAGGTATCCCACGGGGAAGAGACGCACGCTTTACCTTTGTGGGTCGTTGCAGGCGATGGGCCGACACTCCTCGGCCGGAGTTGGATGGGGACGGTCCGTGGGAGCTGGGAAGACTTTTTCACCCCACAGGCTGCTGCTCCCCGGGGTGCTGCCATGCCCCGGGTCCCCAGAGAGCAGCGCCGACCGAGCTGGAGCTGCAGCCTCAATCCACCCACAGGCAAGTCCCAGGCCTGGACCTCACACCGAGATCCTGCAGCCTCAGCCCCCACAGGCAAGCAGCCCTGTACAGAGGGGCCTAGTGGGGGGGGAGTGAGCCGGCTGGGTGCGAGGGATCCAGGATGGCCGGCGTTTCGGAAGAGCCCCGCCGAGGAGCTGTTAGAATCGGGCGGCGGCAGCAGCTGGAGGTCAGGGGCTACGGCGGCCGCGGGGGACGCGGCAAGTGCGGCTGCTGGAGAGGCCACGATGGCCGTAGGAGAGGCGGCAAGTCAGGTGGCAGCAGAGGGGAGCGGAGGCTGCGGCAGCGGAGGGCATCCGGAGCAGCGGAGAAGAAGATGGCGGCGGCATCGTGTCGGAGCAGCAGAGCATCAAAGATGGCGGCACCCAAGGAGAAGCCTCGTGGAATCCTCCTGCACCAAAGATGCACCCGGGAGTGCTTACCAAGAGGTGGTCCCCACAAAGGACTTCTGTAAGGCAGAGCGAGTCTAAAATGAGCTATGTTAATGTGAGATAGTGAATTTATAATAAGAATTACTTTTTTAATGCTGAATGGCCACTGTATTTGTGTAAAATAATGGATGAAGTACAATTAATGATAACGGCTAACAAGAAAATCAAGGATCCGTTACCAGTCAATAACCAGTTAATGTACCAGATAATATGTACCATACTAACGCACTGTCTATGCCCACCTGCCTTCCGTTGGACAAGTGTGATGTTATGTAATGATGTGTGTATCGTTGTCCTGCGTCCTGGTGGGGGGGGGGGGGGGGGGGAAGGTGACGTTATGTAATGATGTGTGTATTGTCCCAGTACCTTAAATGTAATATAAGCACTATGCCACACCACAGAGGGCGCTGTGGTGGGAAACCCTGGTAGTACCTGCAATAGGTGCTATCTAAGGCTGACCACCACACCTGAGAGGCACTCTGGAGCTGAACAATAAAGGACGAAGGTCACAGCAGTTAGATTTACACCAGACCATGTGGAGTCAGTGATTTGTGTGCTACATACACCACAAAAAGTAAAACGGGGAAGATAGCTCAACCGTGGCTAACAAGAGAAATTAGGGATAGTTTTAAAACCAAAGAAGAGGCATATAAATTGGCCAGAAAAAGCAGCAAACCTGAGGAATGGGAGAAATTTAGAATTCAGCAGAGGAGAACAAATGGTTTAATTAGGAGGGGGAAAATAGAGTATGAGAGGAAGCTTGCAGGCAACATAAAAACTGACTGCAAAAGCTTCTTTCGATATTTGAAGAGAAAAAGATTAGTAAAGACAAATGTAGGTCCCTTGCAGTCAGAATCAGGTGAATTTATAATGGGGAACAAAGAAATGGCAGACCAATTGAACAAATACTTTGGTTCTGTCTTCACTAAGGAAGACACAAATAACCTTCCGGAAATAGTAGGGGACCGATGGGCAGGCGAGGAGGAACTGAAGGAAATCCTTATTAGTCAGGAAATTGTGTTAAGGAAATTGATGGGATTGAAGGCCGATAAATCCCCAGGGCCTGATAGTCTGCATCCCAGAGTACTTAAGGAAGTGGCCCTATCAATAGTGGATGCATTGGTGGTCATTTTCCAACATGCTATAGACTCTGGATCAGTTCCTATGGATTGGAGGGTAGCTAATGTAACCCCACTTTTTAAAAAAGGAGGGAGAGAGAAAACAGGGAATTATAGACCGGTTAGCCTGACAATGGTCGTGGGAATCAATTATTAAAGATGTAATAGCAGCACATTTGGAAAGCAGTGACAAGATCGGTCCAAGTCAGCATGGATTTATGAAAGGGAAATCATGCTTGACAAATCTTCTAGAATTTTTTGAGGATGTAACTAGTAGAGTGGACCAGGGAGAACGAGTGGATGTGGTGTATTGGGACTTTCAAAAGGCTTTTGACAAGGTCCCACACAAGAGATTAGTGTGCAAAATTAAAGGGGTAATATATTGACGTGGAAAAAGAACTGGTTGGCAGACAGGAAGCAAAGAGTAGGAATAAACGGGTCCTTTTCAGAATGGCAGGCAGTGACTAATGGGGTACCGCAAGGTTCAGTGCTGGGACACGAGCTATTTACAATATGAATTAATAATTTGGACGAAGGAATTGAATGTAATATCTCCAAGTTTTCAGATGACACTAAGCTGCGTGGCAGTGTGAGCTGTGAGGAGGATGCTAAGAGGCTGCAGGGTGACATGGACAGGTTAGGTGAGTGGGCAAATGCATGGCAGATGCAGTATAATGTAGATAAATGTAAAGTTATCCACTTTGGTGGCAAAAACAGAAAGGCAGAATATTATCTGAATGTTGACAGATTAGGAAAAAGGGAGTTGCAACGAGACCTGGGTGTCATGGTACATTAGTCATTGAAAATTGGCATGCAGGTAGAACAGGCGGTGAAGAAGGCAAATGGCCTGTTGGCCTTCATAGCGAGAGGATTTGAGTATAGGAGCAGTGAGGTCTTACTGCAGTTGTAGAGGGCCTTGGTGAGGCCACACCTCGAATATTGTGTAATCTGAGGAAGGACATTCTTGCTATTGAAGGAGTGCAGCGAAGGTTCACCAGACTGATTCCCGCGATGGTAGGACTGAAGAAAGATTGGATCGACTAGACTTATATTCACTGGAATGTAGAAGAATGAGAGGGGATCTCATAGAAACATATAAAATTCTGACGGGATTGGACAGGTTAGATGCAGGAAGAATGTTCCCGATGTTGGGGAAGTCCAGAACCAGGAGTCACAGTCTAAGGATAAGGGGGTAAGCCATTTAGGACCAAAATGAGGAGAAACTTCTTCATTCAGAGAATTGTGAACCTGTGGAATTCTCTACCACAGAAAGCTGTTGAGGCCAGTTTGTTAAATATATTCAAGAGGGAGTTAGATGTGGCCCTTACGGCTAAAGGGATCAAGGGGTATGGAGAGGAAGCAGGAATGGGGTACTGAAGTTGCATGATCAGCCATGATCATAATGAATGGTGGTGCAGTCTCGAAGGGCCGAATGGCCTACTCCTATACCTATTTTCTACGTTTCTACGTTTGTATTGTTGCAGAGTGCCACTTCCTGTTCTCACCCAAAATGTGCCTGTAGATGCTAATTAGTCACTTAATAGGCAAGATATTTCAAACCATAGCACACTAAGAAGTTCACAGGACCAGGTTATAACATGGTCTGTTCAACCTTCATGAAAAATTGTTCATCTGAATACAGTGGAATGAATATGAACAAATATGTTTGTTGGAATTGTTGCGATTCGTTCTATGCTTCATGGTAGTAGTTGTTACCGTATAATGTTTAATTGTTGTTTGTGCTGTGGAAAACAAAAGAGTCAGGGTTCCTGTTCCTTTACAAATGATAAGGCGACTTGTTGATAAAATGAAGGCATATGATATTAAAGAGAGTGTGGCACCATGGATAGGAAGTTGCTTTAAAGATAGAACACAGAGTACTAGTTACTGTTTTTATAGACTGGAAGAACAACACAAAAATAGGGAGCATGGTTAACTGTGAAGAGGACAGTAAGTAACTTCATACCCTCCTATTACTCATCCACATAGAATCAGAGAATGATACAACACAGAAGGAAGCCATTTGGGCCATCATGGTTTGAAAGAGCTATGTGTTTAGCCCCACTCCCCTGCTCTTTTTCCATAGTCCAGCAAATTTTTCTTCAATTATTTACCCAATTCTATTTTGAAAGTTATTATTGAATCAGGCAGTGCATACCAAATCATGACAACTCGCTGCATAAAAAATGTTTTCCTCATGTTGCCTCTAGTTCTTTTGCCAATTACCTTAAATCTGTGTTCTCTGGTTACTGACCCATCTACTATTGGAAACGATTTCTCCTTATTTACTTTACCAAAACCCTGCATGATTTTGAACACCTCTATCAAATCTCTCCTTAATCTTCTCTGCTAATGAGAACAACCCCAGTTTCTCTAGTCTCTCCACATAACTGAAGTATTTTATCCCTGGTACCAATCTAGTAATTCTCCTCTGCACCCTGTCTAATGCCTTAATATCCTTTTTAAAGTGTGGTGCCTAGAATTGACCATAATATTTCAGCTAGGCCTAACCAGTGTTTTATAGAGCTTCCTTGCTTTTGTACTCGATGTCTCTATTTATAAAGCAAAGTAACCGTATGCTTTTTAACAGCCTTCTCAACTTGTCCTCCCACCTTCAAAGACTTGTGTATGTTCATCTCCAGGAATCTCTGTCTCTGCACCTTCTTTAGAATTGTACCATTTAGTTCATATTGTCTCGCCTCATTCTTCCTACCAAAATGTATCACTCACACTTCTCGTCATCAAAGCCATGTGTCTGCCTATTTCACCAGTCTGATTATGTCCTTCTGAAGTCTGTTACTATCCTCCTCACTGTTTTCTACATTTCTGAAAACTTTGAAATTATGCTCTGTATACTCAAGTCCAGGAAAACAAAACTTATGCACTTCCAGTAAAATATAACTTATACATTAACCCCTTACTTGTCTCGAGCAGAAACATGCAATCATTTAAACACAGTATTATTCACATCACAGTTTCATTTGCATAACTATATACCTTTCAGGTTTCCCTAATTTCTAACACATCCCCACCCCCGCCTTCCCGTCAATATCGGGGCCAGTGTGAGAAAGTATGTATTTTGTTTATTGATAAATTTTAAGTTTTGTTACCTTTGTGACTTACCAATAGATGTATCCATTGAAAATAATGAACTGTGTATTAGTCTTGACATTTTGTCATGGGTTCGTAGCATATTTTAGCAGAGGCATTAACTCATTTACTTGAACCAGCTTAATGCCTCCGTTAAAATTTCAGATTAAAACTTGAAGAAATTGGTCTCTGGCAGCAGCCTATTTTACAACCCGCTTGATTATCTTTTGTGCTATTACCGAAGACTAATTAAACTTCCTAAGTGTCTGTACACTTGCATTCTGAGGTGACATTTCGAGGCCACAGTTTTCTGAAAGAATTTGAAAGAATAGTTTGCTAACTTGCAAAGGATGTTGAAAAATGCAGAGTTTTTACACGCTCTGTATAGAAAACCACAACAAGCTGCTTAAATATTTGTTTATAAGTGTACGATTGAAGTAGGAAAATCATTTAAATAAAGAGGCAGTGTATGTCCTCTGCCAGTGGAGGACCTCAGTGAGCCACATTAGTCCCAGTTACCTCTGCAACTGTATAATGTATACCAGATTATCTAGTTTCAATAATGCCTGATTTTTAGCAGGTACAGATTTTAAAATGAACTTTTTATATTGTATTTAACATTACATTGTGTAAAACACTAAGCCGTGTAAGCCACTGTTGTGGTCCTCAGCCAGGTCTTCCACTCGCCCAGCCTTGCCGGTGCTGTGCAATGCTGACCCCACCCTAATTTCCCTCACAGGTTTTTCTGAATCTGATAGCTACCATTATGCCAGTGGGAACACAGATGTGGGGCCTAGTGAAATGGCGATGGCAGCGGCCAACTTGCATGAGGCTGCTGTTTCTCAGGACTGCAACACAGCACATGCCAGGAGTCTGGCCTTCTCCCTCAGAGTAGCCGCAAGTGACATGCTGGAAGCAACATCAGGCTGCCCAGGCAGAAAGAGGCGCAAGAGATCCAAACAGCAGCAGCTCCCTCCCAGGATCAAGCTGCCACAAGAGAAAGATTGCCTCAGTCCTATGGGCCTTTTGTGCCACAGGAACAGCCAACCACCTCTTGCAATACTGCCTAGAGGTTGCACTGAGGAGGAGCAATAGAATAAGAGACACGTTTAGACATCACAGGGAGGCATGGTAAGAGAAAAGAGTAGGTTGTTATTTGTTCACTTATGGGTTGATTGTAATGAAGGAGAATAATTAAGACTTGGTTGTTCATGTAGGACCAAGAAAATTTGTGGTAATATGTGCTGGATTGAAGGAGTTTTCATTTATTTGAGGGTGGGAGAGAAGGAGTTATGTGAGTTGTGGTGAATTTACTCTGTTGAACAGATAGAACACTTCATGGTCAGTTGTGCTGTGATGCCCCTTGCAGCCGTTACAAGAGTAACAGAAACTGCAAGTACTTATAATGAGTCTTCAATAAAATGTACGCCCTCCTTACCAAATTTTATATATAATAGACTACTAGCAGATCATGTGACTTTTCAGACAATGAAGGTCATTTTGATTGTGCGATAGTGTAAAACGCAGCCCGTTTTACATTTCTACATTTTTATTTCCATGAATACAATATTGTTACATGCATGTTTAATAATGATAATGTACTCGGTTGATAATCTTTATTAATTCATTAACATTTGCTAACACTGTTGAAATAACATTAATGCATTCCATAGCATTTCCTTTAGAGGATAATGGGTGAAAGATATTAGTCATAAACTGCTTGAGTAGTTATTTGAATCCCCAGATAAGATTACTTTTATTGTAGGCATCCTCACCTACCCATTTGTTTCCTATAATTTTCCTCACTTCTTTTCCATTGCCCTCCTCTTTGAGTGTCAGCTTGTCTCAGTTGGTACCACTCTTGCCTGTGAGACAGAAGGTCGTCACATAATGTTACAGCACAGAAAGAAAGACTGCATTTATATAGTGCCTTTCATGACCACAGGATGTCTCAAAATACTTTGCAGCCAATGAAATACTTTTGGAGTGTAGTCACTATTATAATGTGGGAAAGAGGTTATTTGCCCATCAAGTCTGTGCCAGAGGGAAGAAGGGTAACATGTTGAGGTGAAGGGAGCTATGGCCCCCACCCATCACATGGCCCTCAAAGGAACCCAATATAGTGTTTGTAAAACCATGCACATCAGTCAAGCCAGTGGTGGCTGTGGGGTTCCAAGCTGGGATTGAGTCCTGAGTCCCAAAGAGGAGGCAAGTTATATATTTTTTAATCATTAAGGGACCTGATCAGCAATGCTCGGTAGCTACCTGTTTGAGAAATAATATACATTTTCCTCCCACCACCACTTTTAGTTACTATTCTTCATTTAAGTGACCGGGCCATTTTATTATTAGTATAACTAATCTTAAATACATATTAGGAGACTCCTGCCACAGCACAGCGGACGTCAGTGCCCAATCATAGTGGAAGATCTTCAAAGACTTCATGAATCCTTGCTCACGCACATTGCTTCTTTGTGGGCACTAAGGCACTGGTGCATTGTCACAATCATTTTTAACCATTTTACATTGAAAAAATATCACACTGTTATAATTTATGTCTACTGTAAAGGTGATGCAGTGCGATTTTTTAATACTAGAAAATGTTATCAAAACCTAATATAAAATAAGAGAACCACATTGAAAATGTTAACTCTACAGTGGAAAAAATGTCAGAAAGTATTATGGTAACGGAATATGATTAAATTTCATAAAGATAAAGTGTCAGCAAAGCAGATACGCATTCACTGCAGCATTCATTGGGAACCTTTTATGTAAACATGGTAATTATACATAAATTGCTATACTCGGCCCAGAATGCTCTGTACTGTACACCGTAAACACCTAAAGCACCAACATAAATGTCCTCTAAACTCGAGTCCATTCTGTATTTACTGCAGATTGATGGTTATGAGTTATTTGGTGAAAATAATGTTTTATGATGCTTCTCAGTTATTTCAGGAAATATTAATAATTCCAGTAAATGCAGAGCATAAGATGAGGTTTCAATTATTCATCTTTTCCGCACATTTTATATTCCACTGATATCCGCCAAACACACATGCTCTTCAGCAGAGGTTTGTCTTTGTGCTATCTGTCCCTCAAATAATCTTGTAATTTCTGGCAAATTTGCAATAAAAAATAATCAAAGATGCGCAACTTAGGATCATTTTAATATTGATATTTGCATCATTGCAATTATATCTGAATAAATAAATGAGCTCCCAGAACTGAAATATCCATTCTAAAATTAAGTTAAATTCTCGAGTGGAAAATGCCTCCAGTTGCTCTTGGATTTAAACTACTTTTGGAAGTAATTTTTTACTTTTGTTACTTGCATACCCTAAATCTTGTTTTGAAAATCATTAAATAAAAAGCTCTTTCAAAATGTTGTAAAAGCAAAAGTGTAAGAAATGCACTTGGAGAAGAAAAAATGATTGATTCAATTGAATTACATACCAATCTTTAAAAAAAATGACAAAAGCAACTTGGATTGTCTTTAAGCTTCAAGGGATATACAACCAAGTTTTGTGAGACAATGCTTTTGCTAAATTATAAAAATTTGAGTAAAAATTTATTTTAACTCAAACTGCCCCTGGATCATTTCTCCCTTGTGTATTTGCTTTCTAAAACTTTTATTTTCATTCGCCCACCATCTTTCTGTTGCCTTAAACTAAAATCAACTCTGCCTTGAAATTAAACTGAATAAAATATATATTTTTAATTACCATTCAGCAAATTGATTGATAGATTTTTGTTAGGTAAAGGATATGAAGGGTTACGGAATCAAGGCAGGTGGATGGATTTCAGATACAGATCAGCCATGATTACTTAGGATTACGTGGGATATACAGAACAGAAACAGGCCTTTCGCCCCAACAGGTCCATGCCGGCGTTTATGCTCCACTCGAGCTTCCTCCTATCTTTTCTCATCAAACTCTATCAGCATAACCCTCTATTCCCTTCTCCCTCATATGCAAATCTAGCCTCCCCTTAAATGCATCTATACTATTCCCTTTAACCACTCGCTGTGGTAGCAAGTTCTACATTCTCACCACTCTGTGTAAAGACATTTCTTCTGGATTCTCTCTTTGATTTCTTGGTGACTATCTTATATTGATGGCCTCTACTTTTGCTCTTCCCTACAAGTGGAACCACTCTCTCTGTATCTACTCTATCAAAGCCTTTCATAATTTTAAAGATTAGGTCACCCCTCAGCCTTCCCTTTGCAAGAGAAAAGAGACCCAGCCTGTTCATCCTTTCCTGATAGGTATACTCTCACATTCCTGGTATCATCCTTGTAAATCTTTTTTGCACCTCCTCCAGTGCCTCTATATCCTTTTTATAATATGCCGACCCGAATTGTATGCAGTACTCCAAGTATGGTCTAACAAAGATTTAATACAAATTTAGCATAACTTCACTACTTTTCAATTCTATATCTCTAAAAATAAATCCTAGTGCTTGGTTTGCTTTTTTATTGCCGAATTAACCTGCATCGCTACTTTTAATGATTTGGGTATTTGTATTTCGAGACCCCTTTGCTCCTCTACCCATTTAGATTCTTATTTTCCAAGTAATATGTGACCTCCTTAATTTTCTTACCAAAATGTAATATCTCACATTTATCTGTGTTGAAATTCATTTGGCAATTATATGCCAAGTTTATTAATGTCGTCTTGTAATTTGTTGCAGTCTTTCTGAGTATTGACTATACCCTCCCACCCCCCTAAATGTGGTGTCACCTGCAAATTTAGATATTGTGTTATTCATTCCAAAGTTTAAATCATTCATATAAATTATGAACAACATTGGTCCCAGCACTGATCCTTGTGGGACCCCACTTTCCACCTTCTGCCACTCTGAATAGCTACCCTTAACCCCGACTCTGCTTTCTGTCTTGAAGCCAGCTCACTATCATTCTGTTACTTGTCCCCTGACTCTGCATTCTCTGACCTTATTCATTAGTCTATTATGTGGCACCTTATCAAAGGCCTTTTGTAAATCTAGATACATTACATCTACTGCATTGCCCTTATCTACTCTCTCTGTACCTCTTCAAAAAATTCAATGAGGTTAGTCAAGCAAGACTATCCTTTTTGAAATCCATGCTGATTATTTATTAATATATTTTTGTTTCTAGATGTTCTTCTACTTTCTCCTTTAGTAGGGATTCCATTATTTTTCCTACCACCAATGTTAAATTGACTGGTTAAAATCCCTGGTTAAACATGTTCTAACACCCTTCTTTAAATATAGGTATTACATTAGCTATCTGCCAGTTCTCTGGCACTACACCTTTTTCTAACAAATTATTAAATATGTGTAATAGCGCCTCTGCTATCTCTTCTCTAGATATTTTAAAATGCATGGATATAATCCATCTGGGGTATTATCCTCTTTGAATTTAATTTGTTTATTTAATATTTCTCCTCTTTATTTTAAATGCAGCTATATCATTTCTAATCTCAACTTCCCATGTCACATCCACTTGATCTGTCTCCCTGGTAAATACTGAGTCAAAATAATAATTTAATATTTCTGTCATTTCGCTATTACTGCCTGTGATTTTATCCTAGCATCCCTCAGTGGCCTTATTACCATCCTGACTTTCCCTTTTTTATTTATGTGCCTGTAGAATATTTTATTATTTTGTTTTATGTTCCTTGATAAGTTAATTTCATAGTTCCTCTTTGCCTTCCTAATTGTTTTTTTGACTTTTCTCCTAATCGCTTTGTATTCTCCCTTGTCATGCTCTCCCCTGCTGTCCATGTACTTAGAGTATGCCTCTTTCCTTTTCCCCCCAAATGTCTTTATTCCTCCATGATATCTCATTAGTGTTTAGCTTGTTCTTGTTTTAAATGGAATATTTTTTTCCTGGACTCTGTTGAACACCATTTTAAATGTTTCCCATTGCTGATCTATATCACTGTTTGCCAATATTATCCATTTTATTTTCCCAAGCTCCATTCTCAGCCCCTCAATCATTTTTTCTCCAATCCATTATCCTGGTCTGTATCATACTGATGTCCTTCTCAATTATTGTCTTAAAACATATATTATGGTCACTATTGCTAGATGTTCCCCTACTTTTAGTTCTCTTATTTCTCTATTTAATTCCCCATTATGAGATCCAGTAGTGAATCCTCCCTTGTCAGGCTTCTTACATATTGGGTTAGAAGGAATCATGTACACATTGTAGAAACTCCATTCCCTTATCCTCTCTACTTACCTCTTCTGGCCAATTAATTTCAGCGTAGTTGATATCCTCCATGATTCTTTTTTTTAATCATTTGCCTAATTTGTTTGCATATTTTGTTTTCCCAAGTTCTATTCTCAGTCCCTCAAAATCATTTTTTCTCCCATTTATTACCCTGGTCTGCATCATAATTATCTCCTTTTCAATTATTATCTTAAAGCATAATATATTATGGTCGCTATTGCCTAGATGTTCCCCTACTTTTAGTACCTCCACCTCCCTTCCACTATTAGGTGGTCTGTAGATTACCCCTCTGTGTGATTGATCCTTTATTATCCCTTATCTCTATCCACATGGATTCTATTTCTGTCTTACTGATAGCTGTGTCACTTTTTTTCTACTGCATTATGTTATCTCTTATACAGCTACTGCACCTCCCCATTTATCCCTCTCTATCTTTTCTAAATATATCGTACCCTGCAATATTTAATTCTCAGTCTTGATTTTTCTGTAGCCATGTCTCAGTAATCCTTATTATATCTGGTTCCTCCCAACATATTATTGCCTCCAGTTCCTTTGTTTTATTATGGACATTGTGTGTATTGCTGTATAGACTGTTTAACTCATTTTAATGGCAGTTTATTTCACTTTATTTTTAACCATCTTTTACATTCCTGTTCTATAACTCTATTTATTTCCTGGCAAAATATTTCCTCCCTTACTTTAGTCTGTCCTATGCTCTCCTTTCCTGTTTTGTTTATATTTAGGCTCACATTTTGTGCAGGTGAACAGTCTCTCTTGAGTGTGAACTCATTGGTGTGTCAGCAGGTTGGATGACTGAGTGAATCCCTTCCCACACTCCGAGCAGGTGAATGGCCTCTCCCCGGTGTGACTGCACCGATGAGTTTCCAGGTGGGACGGGAAACTGAATCCCTTCCCACAGTCCCCACATTTCCACGGTTTCTCCATGGTGTGGGTGTCCTTGTGTCTCTCCTGCTCAAAATGTGGGAAGAGATTCACTCATTCATCTGACCTGCTGTCACACCAGCAAGTTCACACCAGGGAGATGCTGTTCACCTGCTCCAAGTGTGGAAAGGGATTCACTCATTCATCCAACCTGTTAACACACCAGCGAGTTCACACTGGGGAGAGACCGTTCACCTGCTCAGTGTGTGGGAAGGGATTCACACCCTCCTGAGACACCAGTGAGTTCACAAGTGACTGCAGGATTTGGATTCTGCTGTTATTCACATCCTTTTGTTTCTGCTGATGTTAATACGCTTCAACTAGGCTGGAGTTTAATAATTTGATATTTCAATTAACAGTGTCGATATTTGATGTATCCAAGATAAGAGGAGACTAATTGATGTCCTGTTTCTGACTGCTCCATTTTTGATCGGGGCGGAGGAACAGTGAGAGAGCAGGGCCCAGGAGCAGCACGGGCCAGCCCACACTGCGATCTATGGATAGTAGGAGCATGCGTGCGCACTAGGTCTGTGCAGCAGAGCTTGGTCTCCAGTCATCTTGGTTTACTCTTGCCACTAGATCAAGACCTAGCTCTGTCAAGCCCGTGTGGTGGCTGGTGTGCAACGGCCACCCCACGTTAAAAGAATCAATGCACAGGCATCTTCTACCCTTCAGTATGTAGTTCGGGACCTAGAATGTCAGGTCCCTCATTGAAACACCTGTGAACTCATCCCTTTTTGGTGTGGAAGCAGGTCATCCTCGATACGGGGGACTGCCTAATACTAATACTATACTACTATATTTAGGCTGGTTTCATTTCTTGTAAATGCCTTGTTACGAATGCTTCGTGCATTCAGATAAGGAGCCCTTAGCTTTAACTTTTTACCATTATTACCTACTTTCATCTTATTTGCTGATGCACTTTTACCGTTAAATTCTGCGTCCCTTCCTGTTACACTGCTAGTCTTTACCCAAATCGCTACACTGCACTATTGCCTTGACTTTTCTCTTTAGATTTCTAAATTTCACCTGACCCTTCCCCCTGCCCCATTTTTAGTTTAAAGCCCTAATTGAATACCAGAACCAAATCGGGGAGCTCAATGGGCTCCTCCTCTTCCAGTCAATATTTGCTTGAGTTCCAAGTACTGCACGACCGATACTAACCGGAGGCGGCTCTGTTGTGCGCGAGTCCTCCGAGCGGAGGCGGCGCTGTTGTGCCCGTTGAATGCGAGTCCTCCGAGCGGAGGCGGCGCTGTTGTGCCCGTTGAGTGCGAGTCCAAGGTGCTGAAGCGTTAGCAGAGCGCTGTGTGTTGTGAAGCTCCAGTGGAGCGGGCGGCCGAGGTGGAGGGGGAATCGGACCCGTCCTTCGGAGAGGGAGGCTGATGGAGCCCGCAGAGCGAGGTAAGGCCTGGGACTGGACCGGACACCTCCCGGGGGCTGCGCTGGCTGTAACCGCGGTTCCCCTCGGTGCGCAGTAAAGTTCCCCGAGCTTCAATAAACAGTTAAAATGTCCGGGGCTCCGGGCCGGGTTGGGCCACCGGGTGGCTCCTGCTCCCAGGGCCGGGGCAGGAGGCGAGTGTGTACTCGGGGTACCCGAGCCCCCCGCTGATTCTGCCCAAAATCCGGATCACTGACCCATGTAGGTATGTATCAGAGTGAGGAAGGGAAAACTCCAGGCTAAAACACATTATTGGGAAATAATCCGGTAATTTCTCCCAACTGTTTTTTTCCATCCCCAAATCTTTTGTTGCGCCAAGAATGATTTCACCTTTTCTGGCGAGCTCTCCACCCCCCGCTCGGATGGTGCACTCTGCTCGTTGGTAATGTCATTCCACCGTCTAAAAAAAGTTGCCCCTGCACCTGAAGGTGGTGTCTCAGCAGTGATACCGAACATGCTGGAATGAATGCTATTTGCACTGGCGTCACTACCCAATTTAAAGTCAATGTGCTTTAATTTGGCATTGTTTGTATTCATTGGAACGACTGAATATCCTGTGCAGTATTACCAGCAACATTAAAATGAAATTGAGTATTGTACTAGGACTGTTTGTTGCACTGGAGTTCTGTAGTTGCAATTCTAGTACACCTGTATGTAGTTTCTCCCTCCCCCAGCATTATGTGGTAGGACAGAGATGACTACTGAATCTACTGCTTCACTGCTGAGGTTATGATTGGAAGAATGGAAAAAGTTGTACTGAGTGTACTAGCACAAAAGTTTTCAATAATTTAATTTTGGGGAGATAGATCATTAGACTTAAATTTAAAACAAACATCTCAAGTTTATCCAAAAGCAAAATACTGTGGACGCTGGAATCGGGAATAAAAACAGAAAATGCTGGAAATCGCAGCAGGTCAGGCAGCATCTGTGGAGGGGAAGCAGAGTTAATGTTTCGGGTCAATGACCCTTTGTCAGGACTCAAGGTTATCCTCTTCCTCCACTCTAAAGGCACCTGAAAAGAAAGAGTTAAACTTGATGTTCAAAAGAAAGAACTTGTATTTATAGAGAGTGTCTCGCATCCCAAAGCGTTTCACAGCCAATTAATTACTTTTAAAGTTTATCACTTTTTTTGTAAGGAAAAAGTATCTAAATGTGCCAGGTATAAATCATGGCATTTTTGAGGTTTGATTTTCTCCAATTTCTTAAGACTCACTAAGCAAAATGCCTAGGAATGTATGCTTTCAACGGAGTGTGAAATTTGGCACTTTGAGAAAAACAAATTCTGCTCTTAGGATGAGGGATATCAGTACTGGGCAATAGGATATGTTTTCCACTTGTCACAAGGGTGTCCTTGTAAAGTTTCTGCTGCCCACCTTTGGCTCATTTGCCATGAAGGATCTCCGTATAGAGCAATTGCTTAGGGAGTCTCGTGTCTGGTATACGAACTAAGTGGCCTGCCCAGCGAAGCTGATCGAGTGTGGTTAGTGCTTCACTGCTGGGGATGTTAGACTGGGCGAGGACACTGATGTTGGTGCGTCTGTCCTCCCAGAGGATTTGCAGGATCTTGCGGAGACATCGTTGGTGATGTATCTCCAGCGACTTGATCGCCTAATCCGATCCATCATCAATATTAACATAGCCCCAAAGCAGAGGGGACAGCAGAAGCAGTGCCGCAAAAAAATTAATGCACTCAAAGACCCAGCTAAGGGAGCCCTATACAGCCAGCACCTCACAGCCAATCTGGCGTGCCTTGCTGACCCTGAGATGCTCAATGCTCACAGTGCTTGGTCTGCCCTCCAGGCCTCCATAACCAGTGCCTGTGAAAAGACACTTGGTTACTGAACCAGAAAACACCAGGACTGGTTTGATGAAAACGATCAGGAGAATCAAGAACGAATGGATCATAAGCGCAGAGCATTTTTGAGCCTCAAGCAACAACCAAACTCGGGAGCTACAAAGCAATGTTACAGACGGCTCAAGGATGACGTCCAACAAAAAACCCGAGAGCTAAAGAACAAGTGGTGGATGGAGAAAGCGCAGGTGATACAACAACTAGTTGACAGCCACGACATACGAGGATTCTTTACTGCAGTTAAGGCCACCTATGGTCCAAACTCCCAAGGCCCCACCCGACTCCTGGCAAAGAACAGGGAAACACTCATCAAGGACATTGAGGCTGTCAGGGCCCACTGGAAGGATCACTTTGAAGATCTCCTCAATCGAGACTCTGCCTTTGACTTGAGTGTTCTCAACTCCATCCCGCAGCATGCGACCCGCCACCACCTCAGTGAAACCCCAATGCTGCACGAGGTAGGCAAAGCCATAAAACAGCGCAAGAATAACAAGGCTACGGGTGCGGATGGAATTCCTGCTGAGGCGCTAAAATATGGCGGGAAGATGCTGTTGGCGCGGAAAGATGACCTCATCTCTCTCATTTGGAGGGAGGAGAGCATGCCGGGAGATCTCGGAGATTTAGTGATCGTTTAAAAAGGGGAACAAATCCGACTGCGGCAACTATAGGGGAATCTCCCCGCTATCAACCACTGGGAAGGTTGTCGCTAGAGTTCTCCACTTTATATAACCCAGTGTAAGAACTGAGCATTCCCCAAAGTGGCTGGGAATCAGAGTAGTTCAGATCAGACTCTAGGTCAAACTTTTGCTCTGCCTCAACTATATATACCTTAACTCTAACCTCAGAAAAAAAAACTGTCGCATTTCAAATGCAGCTGCTACTGTATCCAAACATGTCTGCAAATCACTTCTTGTATATGTTATAGTGCAATTGCTTACTTAAATCTAGCAGGACGATTATATGGCAAATTAACATCCCAGAAGTTTGTGGCTCAATCACAAGTCTCTGGCTCCTGGTTGTCTGCTAGTATGTTTAAAAACATGTTTAATAACTGGTCTAAATATAGTAATCGCAAGAAAAGGACTGGTTCTTGTATTTTTCTTGAGACTGTCTGGAGAATGCTTCTTAAAAAAATTTAAAACAGTTTTTTTATTTTAATGTTTACATTAATTTCTGTTTTCCTTTGCTACTTATCTGTTCTTTCTGTTTCAGTTCTCGCAGAGCTTGGCAGGGCCAGTATTTTACAAGGCTCTTGTAGACAGTTAAAACACAACACAGTATACAGTAAATATGTGCTTTCCTGTGCCTCATACAAATACATGGAAACGTCTTATAAAAGTGCACAAGAAGCTCCTGGCATGCGTATATTTCTTTGTTCAGTGGACTATTTAACCTCCCACTAGCTGGTTCAGCTGCTCAGTTTTAATTTTGAATTTATATTTGTGTTTCTTACATTTGGTTATAAATGATTTAACATGTCTGAGCAGGAATGAATGACTGGCAGATTGTTAACTTCAGTTTGGTTTGACTTTTAACAGCTGAGGCAAGGAAATGATTGGCATATTATTATATAGTGTATACAGCGTAGAAACAGGCCATTTAGCCCAACAGATTCATGCTGGTGTTCATGCTCCACGTGAGCCTCCTCCTACCCCGTTCATCTAACCCCATCAGCATATCCTTCGATTCCTTTCTCCCTCATGTTTATCTAGCTTCCCCTTAAATTCATCTATGCTAGCTGCCTCAACCAGTCCCTGTGGTAGCAAGTTCCACATTCTAACCACTCTGGGTAAAGAAGTTTCTTCTGAATTCCCTATTGGATTTAATAGTGACTATTTTATATTTATGGCCCCCAGTTCTGGTCACCCCCACAAGTATCTTCTCTACATCTACACTATCAAACTCTTTTATAATTTTAAAAAGACCTCTATCAGGTCACCTTGCAATCTTCTTTTTTCTTGAGAAAAGCCCCAGCCTGTGCAATCTTTCCTGACGGGTATAATCTCTCAGTTCGGGTATCAATCTAGTAAATATTTTTTGCATCCTCTCCAGTGCCTCTATTATTTTTGGTATGTGTGTCCCGGGCTCGGGGCCCTGCTGTGTGCCCCGGGGTGGTGGCAGGCCAGGCCCAGTTTCTCGCTGTGTTTCCCAGGTGGTGCAGGGCTCGGTCCCCGGGGGGGGGGGGGGGAGGGTGCTCCTCCTCACAGCGTGGAGCCTCGCTAGACGCCTCGGGTTGCAGGGGTTGCAGGAGTCACAGGTCGGTGCTAGGTCCCTTTGGCCCGGGGTAGAAGCGGGCCGGCGCAGGGTCCCTTCGGCCCGGGATAGAAGCCAAGGAAAATGGACTACAAGCCAAGGAGAGTGAGGGTAGCAACCCCGACCGGCTCGGTGTCGTTCGCTTCCAAAAAACCCACAAAGCCGTCTTCGACCTGGTGTGCTCGCCCAACGGATCTGTCTGGGCCCTGCGCCGGCCCGCTTCTGTCCCGGGCCGAAGGGACACCTGCACCGGCCTGTTTCTACCTCGGCCCAGAGGGACCCCTGCACCGTAAACTTTTAATCGACTTTTAATTTTTTTAAAAAAAAACTTTTAATCAATCTTAAACTTTTAAACAGTTGGGGAAACTTTTATAACCTATTATTGATCTACATCTTAGACTTTTTAACAACTCTTAGAAACTTTTTAAACAAATTGGAAATTTTTATCAACTTTTAACTCTTAAAATAACTTTGGAAGTGACCTTCCTAATGCCTGCCCCCAACCAAGCCTCGGGCCCTCTACCATCAATGGCGCTACTCGGCGCCGAACTTGCGGCCAACACTTCGCCGCAGGCAACTAGGCTTATGCAGCTGTGCTTGGTCTCCAGTTGTCTTGGACCCCCTTGCCACTGGACCAAGACCTTGCTCGGCTAAGCCCGTGTGGTTGCCGGTGTGCAGCGGCCACCCCACGTTAAAAGAACACACGCACAGGCATCTTCCACTTCGCTAATATGAAGTTCAGGACCTGGAACGTCAGGACCCTCATGGATAATTCCAACAGCAACAGGCCGGAACGCCGCACCGCCATAGTTGCCCGGGAACTCAGACATTTTGACATTTGACATCGCCGTCCTAAGCGAGACCTGGCGGGCAGGGGAAGACCAGTTGAAGGAACATGGTGGAGGTTATATCTTTTTCTGGAAAGGAAAACCAGAGGAAGAACGCCGATTCATGGAGTCGGCTTTGCCGTCAAGAATGAGCTGGTAGACCGCCTCAAAGACTCCCTCTGTGGGGTTAATGAACGCCTCATGACTCTTCTTCTTACCCTATCCCGGAACCAATGCGTCACAGTCATCAGTGCATACGTCCCTACACTCGATGCAACGGATGAGGCTAAAGAGAGTTTTTATTCCAACCTCGAGACATCCTTATCCCGCATCCCCACGGGCGACAAATTGATTCTCCTGGGTGACTTTAATGCCAGCATCGCCAAAGACACAGCCCTCTGGGGAGGCGTGATTGGCAGAGAGGGGGTAAGGAAAGCCAACTCCAGTGGTACTCTACTCCTGACAAAATGTCTAGAACATGAACTCCTCATCATCAACAACCTGTTCCGCCAGAGGGACAAATACAATGCACCGTGGCAATACCCTCGCTCCAAACACTGGCACCTGCTTGACTATGTCATCGTCCGAGCTAGGGATCGCAAGGATGTGTGCATGACAGGAGCTGATGACTGCTGGACGGACCACCGCTTAATCCGATCCATCATCAACATTAACATTGTCCCAAAGCAGAGGGGACAGCAGAAGCAGTGCTGCAAAAAAGTTAATGTGGGGGCACTTAAAGACCCAGCTAAGAGAACCCTATACAGCCACTCTGGCGTGCCTTGATGAATCTGAGATGCTCAATGCCCACAGCGCTTGGTCTGCCCTCCAGGCCTCTATAACCACTGTCTGTGAAGAGACACTTGGTCACTCAACCAGAAAACATCAGGACTGGTTTGATGAAAATGATCAGGAGATCGAAGAACTAATAGATTGCAAATGCAAAGCGTTTCTGAGCCTCAAGCAACAACCAAACTCGGGAGCTGCAAAACAACATTACAGACGGCTCAAGGCTCAGGTCCAACAAAAAACCAGGGACCTAAAGAACAGGTGGTGGATGGAGAAAGCACAGGAGCTACAACAACTGGCCGACAGCCACGATATGCGAGGATTCTTCATTGCAGTCAAGGCCACCTACGGTCCAAGGCCCCACCCCACTCCTGGCCAAGTACGGGGAAACTCTCATCAAGGACATTGAGGCTATCGGCCCGATGGAAGGAGCACTCTCCTCAATCGAGACTCTGCCTTTGACATGAGTGTTCTCGACTCCGTCCCGCAGCACGCGACCCGCCACCAACTCAGTGAAACTCAAACGTTGCACAAGGTAGGCAAAGCCATAAAACAGCGCAAGAATAACAAGGCTACGGGTGTGGATGGAATCCCTGCTGAGGCGCTAAAGTATGGCAGAGAGGCGCTGTTGGCGCGGATACATGACCTCATCTCTCTCATCTGGAGGGAGGAGAGCATGCCGGGAGATCTCAGCGATGCAGTGATTGTGACCATTTTTTTTTTAAAAGGGGGACAAGTCCGACTGGCGACCACAGGGGAATCTCACTGCTATCAGCCGCTGGGAAAGTTGTCGCTAGAGTTCTCATCAACCGTCTTCTCCATGTGGCCGAGGAGCTCCTCCCAGAATCACAGTGCGGATTTTGTCCCCTACGGGGCACAACGGACATGATCTTTGCAGCACGACAGCTGTATGAAAAATGCAGAGAGCAGCACCAACCCTTATATATAGCCTTTTTCGATCTTACAAAGGCCTTTGACACTCAACCGTGAGGGTCTGTGGAGCGTCTTCCTCCGTTTCAGATGCCCCCAAAGGTTTGTCAACATCCTTCGCCTGCTTGATGATTGGAGGGCAGTGCTGTGCGGCGGGGACAGGCTGGTGGAGGATCTTTGTCTTATGGATGTTAAGCGTAAGGCCCATGTAGGCTGTGACCCTTACCAACAGATCCATTACAGACCTAATTCATGTCCGGACCGGGGTCAAACAGGGCTGCGTCATCGCTCCAACCCTCTTCTCAATCTTCTTCGCCGCCATGCTCCACCTCACAATCAACAAGCTCCCCGCTGGAGTGGAAGTAAACTACAGAACCAGTGGAAAGCTGTTTAACCTATGCCGCCTCCAGGCCAGGTCCAAGATCACCCCAACCTCTGCCGTTGAGCTACAGTACGCGGACGATGCCTGCGTCTGCGCACATTCTGAGGCTGAACTCCAGGATATAGTCAATGTATTCACCTGAGGCATATGAAAGCATGGGCCTTACGCTTAACATCCGTAAGACAAAGATCCTCCACCAGCCTGGCCCCGCCGCACAGCACTGCCCCCCAGTCATCAAGATTCACGACGCGGCCCTCAACAGCGTGGACCATTTCCCATATCTCGGGAGCCTCTTATCAACAAAGGCAGACATTGATGCCGAGATTCAACATCGCCGCCAGTGGAACCTTCGGCCGTCTGAAGAAAAGAGTGTTTGAAGACCAGGCCCTCAAATCTACCACCAAGCTCATGGTCTACAGGGTTGTAGTGTTACCCGCCCTCCTGTATGGATCTGAGGCATGGACGATGTATAGAAAGCATAGTTCGCATGCCAGATTCGAGTCTCCCTAACGGAGCTCCTTCATGGTAAATGAGCCAAAGGTGTGCAGTGGAAATGTTACAAGGAGACCCTCAAAGCCTCCCTGGTAAAGTGCAACATCACTGACAGATGGAAGACCCTGGCCGAAGACCGCCCGAGGTGGAGAAAGTGTATCCGGGAGGGCGCTGAGCTCTTAGAATCTCAACGCAAAGAGCATGAACATGTCAAGCGCAGGCAGCGGAAGGAGCGCGCGGCAAACCAGCCCCACCCACCCCTTCCCTCGACGGATGTCTGTCCCAACTGTAACAGGGTCTGTGGTTATCGGATTGGACTGTTCAGCCACCAAAGAACTCACTTTGGGAGTGGAAGCAAGTCTTCCCCGATTCCGAGGGAATGCCTATGATATATTATATGAAAACCATTCTGCAAGTTTATTAATGTCTTCCTGTATTTTGTCGCAGTCCTCCTCTATTAAATACAACCCACAATTTGTTGTCATTTGCAAATTTTGAAATTGTACTTCCGATTTCAGAGTTCAAATCGTTTATGTAAATGGTGAACAACAGTGGTCTTAGCACCAATCCTTGTGGACCACCACTTCCTACTTTTAACTCCTACTGTCTGTTTTCAGTTTTCTAGCCAGGTTGCTATCCATTCTGCTACTTGTCCCCTGACTCCACATCTTCGTCATGAGTCTGCTATAATTCATTGAAGGCCTTTTGAAAATCCAAATATATTACGTCTACTGAAGTACCCTTATCTACCCTTTCTGTTACTTCAAAGAATTCAATAAGGTTTGTCAAGCATGATCTTCCTTTTTAAAATCTGATCTGACTACTCTTATATTTTCCATTTCGAGATGTTTTTCTATTGCATCTTTGAGTAAGTATTCCATTATCTTTTCTACTGTCGACTTTAAGCTAATTAGTCTATAGTTCCCTGGACTTGTTCTAGCAACCTTTTTAAATAAAGGAATCAGAGTAGCTGTCCACCTGTCCTCTGGCAATAATCCCTTTTCTAATGACTTTGTATATGTATAATAGTGCATCTGCTTTCTCTTCCCTAACTTCTTTTAATATGCATGGATGCAATCCATCCAAACCAGGGGTGTTGTTCTCGCTAAGTTTTTATTAGTTTATCCCGCATTATTTATTTTATTCCCACATTACAAGTGACTACAATAGAAAAGTACTTCTTTGGCTGTAAAGCGCTTGAGACGTGAATGGCGATATATAAATGGAAGTCTTTCTATTCTTTTTTTTAATCAATTATCCCGCTTTATTATTCAATATTGAAGTAGCATGAGTTGTAAAGAATCTAAAAAGGAGTTGTATTTGTTAAATATTCATTGAATGTATTTTTTCCATTTTATACATTTGTATTTTCAGAGAATTGATTTCTGAATTCTTCTGGTTTTGTCTCTTCTAGATAGTTCAAATGGCATAGATGTTGAATTTGTTATGCTGAATTTCCTGTGGGGTTGCAATCCCTACTGGAAGTGTAGTGGGGTTGTATATCTATCCACCTGATGGCACTGGGGTCCACTTAATTTGAATATTTTGTTTTGCAAGCACTTCTGATTAGAAGTGGGAAATAGTGTACTGCTGCAAAACTTTAAGACAAACAGTAGCTTAAAAGGCTGCCACTCAAAACTTTGTTTTCCAGGCAGTTAAGAAAGTTCTTCCTGTAAAAGTGTCAGAAAGGATGGTTGCAGGGCACAGCCTCTTCCCACTCCCTCCTCCCCGCAATGTTACTGATGTTGAAGTTCTACTAGGTGGTCAGTGCAGGAGAGATTGTGAGTTCTTGAACTGACAAAATAGATGACCTAAGGAGAGCTGGAGTATCATAGAAGGTTTGCAGCCAGTTCCATTTCCAGCATTTGGCATATGTCAATGCAATAAAAAGTTTAATGAACTTGCCAGGCAATGTAGCAAAAGACAACTACATATTTCAAGATTGCATTGTAGTAAGAATTACGACCACATTTGGGATTTTTGATCATATTTCTTCTTAGTGGAAAGCATTTTGGGGTTAAGTTTTGTTCAAGAATTGGGTTTGTAAAGCCGTTGTGTTCGGAGGATCCTAGTCCCGGCACTCAGCAGGGATTGTCTATCATTGGCTCTCCCTTTTGTGAAGGTAAGAAGACAGGAGCATACATTGACAGGTTTTAAAACAAAAAGTTGCTAGGGCAAGCTTTCACCCAGACTGCGACAGTTATGACATACGAGGGTAGTTAAAAGTAATTTTGCTTAAATCAAGCAAGTTGATCTATTGATGTGGGGAGGCATAGTACATTGTTTTGTATTATGCGATAGCAAGTTGTATGAATTTAATTAAATGAGTCTGATCATGTTCTGTATATTCATTTGCTATCTGAAAAATAAAACTGCTTAAAGCTTCATTCTGGCCTTATTTCACATGTAAACAGTCTGTCTCCTGAACGAGTGGAGAAGCACACAAAGGTAACTGCAAAAGATATGATATCCAGTTCATATATCAAGGAGCACACATGGTTTTATCTCTTGGGTTATTCGATTATATAAGTAGATATTAGGCAGTGAATCAACTTCGAAGCATAAGGGTTGTAGGATCAAATTATGGGAGCGATTGATGCCACTGAAACAGAGAAGGTATATCCATCATATATTAATTTGTTACAGCTGCTTCTTCCTCACTTTGTGCTTGAAAGCTTGCACCCTATTAAACATCCTATAAAAGCCTCATGTGTTTTGTTACTGCTTGTTGAATGCATTTGTCAGTGTATCTGTTTTGATCTGCATGCTGATACCTGCGTTTTCTGCATATCTTGGGAACAAAAGGATGTGCCACCTGAGGGTTCATCATGGCATCCTGCTTCAATTCATATCCCACCCTGCATTAACCTTTGTTCCAATTAGTTATTTTCTATTTTGTTATAGTTCTGTCCACCCAATCATATTCTAGCATTTTACTGTTGTCAGGATGGTTCTGCACCACCAACCAAAGATAAAACCTGCAACAAAACAATTCAATTAAAGGAAGTCAAGTTTTTACTCTGTCCATCTTTCAGTTTTTCCAACAACTCTAACCACTCCATGCAAGTTCCAATACATCCCATTAAGTCTCAAAGACTGAACTTGTATGAAGCTTCCTTGGATACTTTATAGCCCAACGTGCTGAGCCAAACAATTGCATAATAAGTCCCATGAGCCCCCATGAAATTGAGTCTCCATCACAGTTAATGTACAAAAAGTGTACTGGTGCAGTGGAGCTGTGCAACAAAATCAAGCACAGACGACAACTCCAAAAAGTTGTTGTGTTCTTGTCCCTCTCTTCCAAGCCCACTCTGTTGATTTTTAGGCATCACTCAATCCACTCTTGGTCTTCACATAAGCCAATCTAATTTACAATGTAAACCCCCTTGCTCCTTCCAGGCCTCAGTACTGCGCCCTACATTACACTTGGAACCTGCTCCAGCCCTGGATTACACCACTTAGTCTCTTCCCTTTGCACATGATATTCTCGCAGTACTTTGTATGATCCCTTTAAAAAATATATATATAGTGAATACTCACATTTGATCCCTATTTATGCTGCTAATAGGGGAATTCATGCTTGAAAAGCATGCCCACAGGTTGCATTTATCAATATTAATATATTAACTTTTACATCTGTGCACACTTCAAGGCAGCATTTTCCATTGTGAATATATGTCTCTGTACTTAAACTTGAAAGTCTGTAATTGCACCCTCCCCACAGTAGAGATACTGTTTCAGCACCACAACTGATAGTAGGGTGTAATTACAATGTGACAAATTTAGATATGCGGTTTCCATTGGGAGGTGCTGTCGAAGCCGCCTTGGCGAGTTGCTGCAGTACATCTTATAGACGATTCACACTGCAGCCACGGAGTAAATGTTTCAGGTGGTAGATGGGGTGCCAATCAAGCGGGTTGCTTTGTCCTGGATGGTGGTGAGCTTCTTGAGTGTTAGAGCTGCACTCATCCAGGCAAGTGGAGAGTAGTCCATCACACTCCTGACTTGTGCCTTGTAGACAGTCGAAAGGTTTTGGGGGGGGTCAGGAGGTGAGTTACTTGCTGCAGAATACCCAGTCTCTGACCTGCTCTTGTAAACATAGTATTTATGTGACTCATTCAGTTCAGTTTCTGGTCAGTGATAACCCCAGAGTGTTGATTGTGGGGGATTCGGTGATGGTAATGCCGCTGAATGTCAATCATGGGCAATTTTAATCTTCATATTGATTGATCAAATCAAATTGGCCAAGGTAACCTTGAGGAAGAGTTCGTAGAGTGTATCTGGGATGGTTTCCTTGACCAGTACGTTGTGGAACCAACCAGGGAGCAGGTTATCTTAGATCTGGTACTGTGTGATGAGACAGGATTAATACATTATCTCATAGTAAAGGATCTCCTAGGAAAGAGTAATCATAGCATGGTTGAATTTTAAATTTAGTTGGAGGGTGAGAAAGTTAGGTCTCAAACCAGTGTCCTGATCGTAAATAAAGGCGATCACAAAGGTATGAAGGCAGAGTTGACTAAAGTGGACTGGGAAAATAGATTAAAGCGTAAGGCGGTTGATGAGCAGTGACAGACATTTAAGGAGATATTTCATCCCTTCTCACTGGAATATATTTTTGTTGAGAGTTAAGACTTTGAGAAGGGAGAAATACCCATGGCTAACTAAGGAAGTAAAAGATGGTATCAAATAGAAAGCAATGACATACAATGTTGCCAAGATTAATGGGAGGCCAGAGGATTGGGAAATTTTTAAAGACCAGCAAAGGTTGACTTAAAAAATAAAGAGAGAGAGAAGATGGATTATGAGAGTAAACGAACAAGAAATATAAAAACAGTAAGAGCTTTTACAGGTATATAAAAAAGAAGATGGTAGCTAAAGTAAACGTTGGTCCTTTAGAGGATGAGACTGGGGAATTAATAATGGGGAACAGAGAAATGGCAGAGACTTTGAACAAATATTTTGTATTCGTCTTCACGGCAGAAGACACTAAAAACATCCTGATAATAGATAATCAAGGGGCTATAGGGAGGGGAGGAACTTAAAACAATCACTATCACTAAAGGAAAAGTACTCGGTAAAATAATGGGACTAAAAATGGATAAGACCCCTGGACCTGATGGCCTGTATCCTAGGGTCTTAAAAGAAGTGGCTGCAGAGATAGTGGATGCATTGCTGGCAATCTACCAAAATTCCCTTGAGTCTGGAGAGGTCCCAGCAGATTGGAAAACTGCAAATGTAACACCCCTATTTGGAGGCAGACAGAAACCAGGAAACTATAGACCAGTTATCCTAACGTCTGTCATTGGAAAAATGCTGGAGTCCATTATTAAGGAAGCAGTAGTTGGACATTTGGAAAGTTATAATGCAGTCAAGCAGAGTCAGCATGGTTTTATGAAAGGGAAATCATGTTTGACAAATTTTCAGGAGTTCTTTGAGGATGTAACAGGGTGGATAAGGGGGAACCAGTGGATATGGTGTATTTGAATTTCCAGAAGGCATTCGATAAGGTGCCACATAAAAAGTTACTACACAAGATAAGAGCTCACGGGGTTTGGGGTAATATATTAGCATTATAGAGGATTGTCGAACTAACAGAAAACAGAGAGTGAGAATAAATGGGTCATTTTCCGGTTGGTAATCGGTAACTAGTGGGATGCCACAGGGATCGGTGCTGGGTCCTCAACTATTTACAATCTATATTAATGACTTAGATGAAGGGATCGAGTGTAATGTAGCCAAATTTGCTGATGATACAAAGATAGGTGGGAAAGTAAATTGTGAGGAGGACACACACAATCTGCAAAGGGATATAGACAGGCTAAGTGAGTGGCCAAACATTTGGCAAATGGAGTATAATGTGGGAAAGTGTGAGGTTATGCACTTTGACAGGGAAAATATAAGAGAAAATTATTATTTAAATGGGGAGAGATCCTTGTGTATGAAACACAAAATGTAAGTATGCAGGTACAGCAAGTAATCAGGAAGGCAAATGGAATGTTGGCCTTCATTGCAAGGGGGATGGAGTATAAAAGCAGGTATGTCCTGCTACAACTGTACAGGGTATTGGTGAGACCACAGCTAGAGTACTGCATACAGTTTTGGTCTCCTTACTTAAGGAGGTATATACTTGCATTGGAGGCAGTTCAAAGAAGGTTCATTAGGTTGATTCCTGATATGAAGGGGTTGACTTATGAAGAAAGGTTGGGCCTATACTCATTGGAGTTTAGAAGAATGAGAGGTGATTTTATTGAAACATATAAGATTATGACCGGGCTCGACAAGGTAGATGCAGAGAGGATGTTTCCACTCGGCGGGGGGGGGGGGGGGAAATCTAAAACTAGCGGGCATAGTTTCAGAATAAAGGGTCGTCCATTTAGAACTGAGATGAGGAATTTCTTCTGAGGTTCGTAAATCTGTGGAATTCTCTTCTCCAGAGAGTTGTGGATGCTGGATCATTGAATATATTTACGGTGGAGATAGACAGATTTTGAACGATAAGAGAGTGAAGAGTTATGGGAAGCAGGCAGGGAAGTGGAGCGGAGCCCAAAATCAGATCAGCCATGATCTTAGTAAATGGCGGAGATGGCTCGAGGGGCCAAATGGCCTACTCCTGCTCCTATTTCTTATGTTAATATGTTAAGGGACATTGGTTAGACTCTCGTTGAAGATGGTCATTGCCTGGCACTTGTGTGGTGCGAATATTACCTGCAACTCATCAGCCCAAGCCTGAATATCTTCTCGGTCTTGTTGGTATGTATGTATGCTTCATTATCTGAGGAATTGTGAATGGAACTGAACACTCTGCAATCATCAGCGAACATCCCCACTTCGAACCTTATGATGGAGGGAAAGTCATCGATGAAGCAGCTGAAGTTGGTTGGGTTTAGGACACGACCCTGAGGAACTCCTGCAGCGATGTCCTGGGTTGAGATGATTGGCCTCGAACAACCGCAACCATCTTTCTTTGGCTAAGTATGATTCCAACCAATGGAGAGTTTTACCCTTGATTCTCATTGACTTCAATTTTGCCAGGGCCCCTTGGTGCCACACTTGGTCAAATGCTGCCTTGATGTCAAGGGCAGTCACTCTTGCCTCACCTCTGGAATTATGCTCTTTTATCCATATTTGGACCAAGGCTTTAATGAGGTTTGGAGCCAAGTGGATCTGGCGGAACCCAAACTGAGCATCGCTGAGCAAGTTACTGGTGAGTAAGTGTTGCTTGATAACACTGTTGCTAATGATTGACAGCAGACTGATGGAGTGGTAATTGGCCAGATGGATTTGTCCTGCTTTGTGTAGACAGGACACACCTGGGCAATTTCCACATTGTTGGGTAGATACCAATGTTGTAGCTGTACTGGGACAACTTGGCTAGAGGTGCAGCTAGTTCTGGAACACTAGTCTTCAGTATGATAGCCAGGATGTTGTCAGGGCCCATAGCTTTTGCTGTATTCAGCAGAACGCTCATCACTTTCTTGACATCACGTGGAGTGAATCGAATTGGCTGAAGACTAGCTTTTGTGATGATGGGGACCTCGGGAGGAAGCCGAGATGGATCACCACTCAGCACTTCTGGCTGAAGGTGATTGCGTACAATTCAGCCTTGTTTTTTGCACTTGCATACTGGGCTTCCATCATCATTGAGGATGGGGATGTTCGTGGAGCCTCCACCTCCCTTTTGGTTGTTTAATTATCCACCACCATTCATGACTGGCTGCAGAGCTTTGATCTGACCCGTTGGTTATGGGATCGCATAGCCATGTCTATAGCATGCTGTTTCCACTGTTTAGCATGTATGTAGTCCTGTGCTGTAGCTTCACCAGGTAGGCAACTCATTTTTAGGCATGCCTGGTGCTTCTCCTGGCATGCTCTTCTACACTCCTCATTGAACCAGCATTGGTCCCTGGCATATCCCTGATAATGAGGGATATGCCGGGCCATAAAGTTACAGATTGTGGTGGAATACAGTTCTGCTGCTGTTTCATGGATGCCCAGTTTTGAGCTGTTAGATCGGTTTTGAATCTATCCCATTAAACACGATGAAGGGTGTCCTCAGTGTGAAGACGGGTCTTCGTCTCCATAAGTACTCAGCGATGGTCACTGCTACCAATGCTGTCATGGACAGATGCATCTGACAGGTAGATTGGTGAGGGCGAGGTCAAATAGGTTTTTCCCCTCGTGTTGGTTCGCTCACCATCTGCTGCAGGCCCAGTCTGGCAGCTATGTCCTTCAGGACTTGACCAGCTCAGTCAGTAGTGGTGCTACTGAGCCACTCTTGGTGATAGACATTGAAATCCTCCACCCAGAGTACATTCTGTTCCCTTGCTACCTTCAGTGCTTCTTCCAAGTAGGTTCAACATGGAGGAGTACTGATTCATCAGCTAAGGGTGGGCGGTAGGTGGTAATCAGCAGGAGGCTTCTTTGTCCATGTTTGACCTGATGCCATGAAACATCATGGGGTCCGGAGTCAATATTGAGGACTCCCAGGGCCACTCTCTCCTGACTATACCACTGCGTGCCATCTCGGGTGGGTCTGTCCTGCCAGTGGGACTGGACATACCCAGAGATGGTAATGGAGGAGTCAGGGGCGTTGAAAAGTATGATTCTGTGTGCATGATGTCAGGCTATTGCTTGACTAGTCTGTAGGACAGCTCTCCCAATTTTGGCACAAGTCTCTGGATGTTAATCTGGAGTACTTTGCAGGGTCGACTGGGCTGGTTGCACCTTTGTTGTGTCCGGTTCTGAGGTTGAATCTGGTTGGTCTGGTTTTATTCTTCGTATACTTTTTTGTAGCGGTTTGTATAACTGAGTGGCTTGCTAGGCCATTTCAGAAGGCAGTTAAGAGTCAACCACATTGCTGTGGGTCTGGAGTCACTTGCAGGCCAGATCAGGTAAGGATGGCAGATTTCCTTCCCTAGACATTAGTGAACCAGATAGATTTTTGCAACCATTTGACAAGAAAAACAGAATGACTTTTAAATGGGGCTGAATTATATATGTATGCCCTGCTGCAATTATCCCGTGCCCTCTTATTCTACTCTGGAAACCCACTTGATGTTGACTTTCTCTGTATAACATCAGGAGTTAGCGACTAATGCATGAAATGTAAGTAATGCAGCCATAAATCTGTCTGGGTATATTGCTGAAGATTTTGAACTGCTCGGGGTTTTTCAAAACTTGAAACTTTATTTTAAAATAAGTAAAACATCTGGTTAAGCAAAGGGTAAACAATAATAAAAGCAGTTAGTGTTTGCTCAGATTAGCTCATGAGTAACGCATGAATAACACACACACAGGATGTTATTTGATGGACACAGGATGTTCTTTATCCAGCGAGTGGTGAGAATGTGGAACTCGCTACCATAAGGAGTAGTTGAGGCAAACAGCATAGTTGCATTTAAGGGGAAGCTAGATAAACACAAGGGAGAAAGGAATAGAAGGTTTTGCTGATAAGGTGAGTTGAAGTAAGGTGGGAGGAGGCTCATATGTGGAGCATAAACCAGCTTGGACCTGTTGGACCGAATTGCCTATTTCTGTGTTGTAAAATTCTGTAACAAACAAGATGATCTAATTTTAGAATTGCCACCAATCATTAAATATTTAAGATTTCCACTGGGCAATGAAATCGACAGATGCAGGATCCAGTACAAATGAAACATGTAGAATAGGCTATAATCTTTCATTATGTTTTTTTTTTAAAAAGGTCAGACTGTACATTTTAAATTAACGTGCAGTTTACACTGCACCCTAATTTGCTCGAGCTAATCTGAATCCAGTATCAAAGATTACAGAAATGGCGGCTGCTGCAAAATGCAAATTAGCTGGCAAATTTAAATTTTTTGATCAGTTGATGTACATATTAAAAATTGTATCTTCAATTTTAAATGGAATTAACCGCTTACGCACTTGTTACCGAGCCTGTAATTTCTCACTTTTTTTTAAAGAGTTGAGAATTTTAATAATGTATGCACTCTTGGTGGCAACATGGCATCTGGATTTTAATGAAAGGTATGTTAAGGTGCACAAGTTTCAACAAAACTGCAGTTTTCCCCCTCGGGCTCTAATAATAAACAATGTAATTAGTTTTTAAATCAGTATTTCAATAAATTGGAGTAATTGGTTTCTGACTGGTTACAGGTTATTTGGTGTATTATGTAATTTAACCTAATAGAATACACATTAGATGAGTTTGAGGTGAGTTGGCAGTCTTGTAACTGTTTACTCTCCACTACCCCAGAGGACCACTCCATTATTTGCTTTCAAAATGAAATGCTGTTTCAGCCACAAGTGTCACTGCATTTTTAATTTTGTAGTTTAAATCATTTGATAGCTGCAGTATCATTCTTGCTCTAAATGAAGAAACTACTTTTTGTTTATTTAAGGTACTTGTATTTGGGGGAGTGCTCTTGATTCCAAAGAAATCTGAAGTGTAGAATATTATGTTCAGCATTGGTAATTTTGCAGAACCTAATTTTTCACATCCAACGCTGCAGAAAATATGAAAATAGGTTCTGTTTAAACTGTATTTGGTACTTAAAGGTTAATAAGAACATAAGAATTAGGAACAGGAGTAGGCCATCTAGCCCCTCGAGCCTGCTCCGCCATTCAATAAGATCATGGCTGATCTGGTCGTGGACTCAGCTCCACTTACCCGCCCTCTCCCCGTAACCCTTAATTCTCTTATTGGTTAAAAATCTTATCTATCTTTGACTTGAAAACATTCAATGAGTTAGCCTCAACTGCTTCCTTGGGCAGAGAATTCCACAGATTCACAACCCTCTGGGAGAAGAAATTCTTTCTCAACTCGGTTTTAAATTGGCTCCTCCGTATTTTGAGGCTGTGCCCCCTAGTTTTAGACTCCCCTACCAGTGGAAACAACCTCTCTGCCTCTATCTTGTCTATCCCTTTCATGATTTTAAATGTTTCTATAAGATCACCCCTCATCCTTCTGAACTCCAACGAGTAAAGACCCAGTCTACTCAATCTATCATCATAAGGTAACCCCCTCATTTCTGGAATCAGCCTAGTGAATCGTCTCTGTACTCCCTCCAAAGCTAGTATATCCTTCCTTAAGTAAGGTGACCAAAACTGCATGCAGTACTCCAGGTGCGGCCTTACCAATACCTTATACAGTTGCAGCAAGACCTCCCTGCTTTTGTACTCCATCCCTCTCGCAATGAAGACCAACATTCCATTCGCCTTCCTGATTACCTGCTGCACCTGCAAACTAATCTTTTGGGCCACAGTGTTTCCGTAGTGTAGTGGTTATCACATTGGCCTCACACGCGAAAGGTCCCCGGTTCGAAACCGGGTGGAAACATTAACCAGCAGCAGAGTGGCGTAGCGGAAGCGTGCTGGGCCCATAACCCAGAGGGCGATGGAACGAAACCATCCTCTGCTAAAGGCAACTTTTAATGTGGTTGCAGCCAACACGTGCACTGCAACTAATCCCAGCCTTGACAAGGATACATCTCTGAAATAGCTTTGGCTGATAGAGCACACTCATAAAATATGAGCTTGATATTAAAAGTCTTACTCAAAAGAGTTTCATGCACAAGGACCCCCAGGTCTCTCTGCATCACAGCATGTTGTAATTTCTCTCCAATCAAATAATATTCCCTTTTACTGTTTTTTTTTCCCAAGGTGGATGACCTCACACTTTCCAACATTGTATTCCATCTGCCAAACCTTAGCCCATTCGCTTAACCTATCCAAATCTCCTTGCAGCCTCTCTGAGTCCTCTACACAACCCGCTTTCCCACTAATCTTTGTGTCATCTGCAAATTTTGTTGCACTACACTCTGTCCCCTCTTCTAGGTCATTTATGTATATTGTAAACAGTTGTCCCAGCACTGATCCCTGTGGCACATCACTAACCACTGATTTCCAACCGGAAAAGGACCCATTTATCCCGACTCTCTGCTTTCTGTTCGCCAGCCAATTCTCTATCCATGCTAATACATTTCCTCTGACTCCAGATGACATCATATTTTCTGATAAACTTGTTTTTTTGATCGGATTAACACAATAGTACAGTGATTATTTGGAACTCAATGATTCTCCCTTCACACATCCTTGATTTAGAGACTAAACGTTGCCACTATTTAAGCATAATTATAGTTTCAAAATAGGGTTGTCAAGTGAGTGAAAAAGAAAAATAATCATGATTAATCTGGTTATTAAAAATTCTAATCTCTGATAATCTGGGTTTTAATCACACTTAATTGGTACAATTACTGCATCCATCTCTTTCAATTGATTTTATTACTGATTATATAGTTATCCAAAAAAACAACCCAGCATAAAACCTTGTTTTCCTATTTCTCGTTTCATATAAATTATCTGTACTGCTAATATGGCTAAGTGTTTTGTACTTGTGTACTGAGTGCCCCATATATGCTCACAAGTTAGAGCCACCTGATCACGTGACTGCGATTGCACAGAAGATCGACATATGGACAGAAGAGCTCTGATCTGCAGCGTTCCAGGAGGATCTCAGGCTCGCACCGAAAATTTAAATCCTGTGCTGATTTTTTGTCAGTAAACACTGACACCAGGTGAAAAATGCGAACTGTCAATAAGAAATATCGATGATTGGTATGTGTCAATTGATGCATTTCTTGGAAGCGCAGTGAAACCTGGGAATTCGCCACTTCTAATAACAAGCATTTAATCCACATCCTACTATTTGCTAGTGAAAGATATTAATTCGCAGCACCATAATGAATTTGAAGTTAATTTCACTGAGGCCTTGAAGCTACCCTATGCAAATATTATTGTGCTATTCCTTAATACAACATCATGATCTGGTGACACAATGCAATGGCAGCAGTTCGGAAGGTGAGTGACGCGGGAGGATAAAGGGCGGCGGCAGCAGCTTGGAACGGCGGCAGATCGGGAGGCCAATATCGCGAGAGTGGAGCGGCGCGGGAGGATAAAGGACGGCGGCGGCAATTCGGGAGGCCAGCATTGCGAGAGCGCAGTGGCGCAGGAGGATAAAGGGCGGCGGCAGCAGCTTGGAGCAGCGGCAGTTCGAGAGGCCAGCATTGCGAGAGCGGAGCGGCACGGGAGGATAAAGGGCAGCGGCAGCAACTTGGAGCAGCGGCAGCTCGGGAGGCCAGCATTGCGAGAGCGGAGCGGCACGGGAGGATAAAGGGCAGCGGCAGCAACTTGGAGCAGCAACATTTCGGGAGGCCAGTTGCAGCAGGGGCAGAAAGTAAACAAAGAAGTAAAAAGAAATCAAAGTGTGACATTACAGCCAAGCGGGTAAGTGATTGGCTGGTGGATTGGTGAGTATTTTATCCTTTTCTTTCGGTAGGAAACATTTGGCATTGATGTAAGTAAGAAAGAACTGATTGGTGAGTAGTTTTTCTTTTTTCTTGATCTTTTTTCTTTTTCTTATCAGTAACAAACTGTTGGCATTGTTGCTAAATTAAGTTAGTCTAAGGGTTAAGTCATGGCAGGAGAGCCCAGATCCGTGTCATGCTCCTTCTGTACTATGTGGGAAATCAGGGACACTTCCCTGACTACTACGTGTGCAGGAAGTGTGTCCTGCTGCAGCTCCTGTCAGACCGCATTGCGGCACTGGAGCTGCGCATGGATTCACTCTGGAGTATCTGCGATGCTGAGGATGTACTTGAATAGCACATTTAGTGAGTTGGTTACACCGCAAGTAAAGGTTACAAAGGCAGATAGGGAATGGGTGACCATCAGGCAGAGCAAGGGAAGGAAGCTAGTGCAGGGCTCCCCTGCAGTCATCTCCCTCCAAAACAGATATGCCACTTTGGATGCTGATGGGGGAGATGGCTCATCAGGGGAAGGCAGCAGTGGCCAAGTTCATGGCACCGTGGGTGGCTCTGCTGCACAGGAGGGCAGGAAAGAGTGGGAGAGCTACAGTGGTAGGGGATTCTATTGTAAGGGGAATAGATAGGCTTTTCTGCGGCCGCAATCAAGACTCCAGGATGGTATGTTGCCTCCCTGGTGCAAGGGTCAAGGATGAGGGGGAGAGTGAACAGCCAGTTGTCGTGGTGCATATAGGTACCAACGATGTAGGTAAAAAACGGGATGAAGTCCTACAGGCTGAATTTAGGGAGCTAGGAGTGGAATTAAAAAGTAGGACCTCAAAGGTAGTAATCCGAGGATTGCTACTAGTGCCAGGTGCTAGTCAGAGTAGAAATAGCAGTATAGTTAGGACGAATATGTAGCTTGAGGAATGGTGCAAAAGGGAGAATTCAAATTCCTGGGACATTGGAACCGGTTCTGGGGGAGGTGGGACCAGTACAAACTGGACGGTCTGCACCTGGGCAGGACTGGAACCGATGTCCTGGGGGGAGTATTTGCTAGTGCTATTGGGGAGGGTTTAAACTAATATGGCAGGGGGATAGGAACCTATGCAGGGAGACAGAGGGAAATAAAATGGGGGCAGAAGCAAAAGGGAGAAAGGAGATAAGTAAAAGTGGAGGGCAGAGAAATCAAAGGCAAAAGTCAAAAAGGGCCACATTACAACATAATTCTAAAAGGACAAAGAGTGTCAAAAAAACAAGCCTAAAGATTCTGTGTCTCAATGCGAGACACATTCGTAATAAGGTGGATGAATTAACTGCGCAGACAGCTGTTAACGGATATGATGTAATTGGGATTACGGAGACATGGCTCCAATGTGACGAAGGCTAGGAACGCAACATCCAGGGGTATTCAATATTCAGGAAGGATAGACTGAAAGGAAACGGAGGTGGGGTAGCATTGCTGGTTAAAGAGGAAATTAACGCAATAGTAAGGAAGGACATTAGCTTGGATGATGTGGAATCTGCATGGATAGAGCTGCGGTACACCAAAGGGCAGAAAACACTAGTAGGAGTTGTGTACAGACCGCCAAACAGTAGTAGTGAGTTTGGGGATGGCACAAAACAGGAAATTAGGGATGCGTGCAATAAAGGTACAGCAGCTATCATGGGTGACTTTAATCTACATATAGATTGGGCTAGCCAAACTGGTAGCAATACGGTGGAGGAGGATTTCCTGGAGTGTATGAGGGATGGTTTTCTCGACCAATATGTCGAGGAACCAACTATAGAGCTGGCAATCCTAGACTGGGTGTTGTGTCATGAGAGAGGATTAATTAGCAATCTTGTGCGAGGCTTCTTGGGGAAGAATGAACATAATGTAGTCGAATTCTTGATTAAGATGGAGAGTGACACAGTTAAGTAGAGACTAGGGTCCTGAATTTAAAAAAGGTAACTTCGATGGTATGAGACGTGAATTGACTAGGATAGACTGGCGAATGACACTTAAAGGGTTGACGGTGGATAGGCAATGGCAGACATTTAAAGATCACATGGATGAACTTCAACAATTGTACATCCCTGTCTGGCGTAAAAATAAAACGGGGAAGGTGGCTCAACCGTGGCTAATGAGGGAAATTAGGGATAGTGTTAAATCCAAGGAAGAGCCATATAAATTGACCAGAAAAAGCAGCAAACCTGAGGACTGGGAGAAATTTAGAATTCAGCAGAGGAGGACAAAGGGTTTAATTAGGAGGGGGAAAATAGAGCATGAGAGTAAGCTTGCAGGGAACATAAAAACTGACTGCAATAGCTTCTATAGATACGTGAGTAGAAAAAGATGAGTGAAGACAAATGTAGGTCCCTTTCAGTCAGAATCAGGTGAAGTTATAATGGGGAACAAAGAAATGGCAGACCAATTGAATAAATACTTTGGTTCTGTCTTCACTAAGTAAGACACAAATAACCTTCCGGAAATACTAGAGGACCGAGGGTCGAGCGAGAAGGAGGAACTGAAGGAAATCGTGTTAGGGAAATTGATGGGATTGAAGGCCGATAAATCCCCAGGGCCTGATAGTCTGCATCCCAGAGTACTTAAGGAAGTGGCCCTAGAAATAGTGGATGCATTGGTGGTCATTTTCCAACATTCACAAGACTCTGGATCAGTTCCAATGGACTGGAGGGTAACTAATGTAACCCCTCTTTTTAAACAAGGAGGGAGAGAGAAAACAGGGAATTATACACCGGTTAACCTGACATCGGTAGTGGGGAAAATGTTGCAATCAATTATTAAAGATGTAATAGCGCATTTGGAAAGCAGTGACAGGATCGGTCCAAGTCAGCATGGATTTATAAAAGGGAAATCATGCTTGACAAATCTTCTGGAATTTTTTGAGGATGTAACTAGTAGAGTGGACAAGGGAGAACCAGTGGATGTGGTGTATTTGGGCTTTCAAAAGGCTTTTGACAAAGTCCCACACAAGAGATTAGTGTGGAAAATTAAAGCACATGGTATTGGGGCTAATGTATTGATGTGGACAGAGAACTGATTGGCAAACAGGAAGCAAAGAGTAGGAATAAACGGGTCCTTTTTAGAATGGCAGGCAGTGACTAGTGGGGTACCGCAAGGTTCAGTGCTAGGACCCCAGTTATTTACAATATACATTAATGATTTAGACGAAGGAATTGAATGTAGTATCACCAAGTTTGCAGGTGGCAGTGTGAGCTGTGAGGAGGATGCTAAGAGGCTACAGGGTGACTTAGACAGGTTAGGTGAGTAGGCAAATGCATGGCAGATGCAGTATAATGTGGATAAATGTGAGGTTATCCACTTTGGTGGCAAAAACAGGAAAGCAGAAATTATCTGAATGGTGACAGATTAGGAAAAGGAGGTGTGCAACGAGACCTGGGTGTCATGGTACATCAGTCATTGAAAGTTGTCATGCAGGTACAGCAGGCGGTGAAGAAGGCAAATGACATGTTGGCCTTCATAGCGAGAGGAATTGAGTATAGGAGCAGGGAGGTCTTACTGCAGTTGTACAGGGCCTTGGTGAGGCCACATTTTGAATATTGTTGCAGTTTTGGCCTCTTAATCTGAGGAAGTACATTCTTGCTGTTGAGGGAGTGCAGCGAAGATTCACCAGACTGATTCCCGGGATGTCAGGACTGACATACCAAGAAAGACTGGATCGATTAGGCTTATATTCACCGGAATTTAGAAGTATGAGAGGGGATCCCATAGAAACATAAAATTCTGATGTGATTGGACAGGTTTGATGCAGAAAGAATGTTCCCGATGTTGGGGAAGTCCAGAACCAGGGGTCACAATCTAAGGATAAAGGGGTAAGCCATTTAGGACCGAGATGAGGAGAAACTTCTTAACTGAGTTGTTAACCAGTGGAATTCCCTGCCGCAGAGAGTTGATGCCAGTTCATTGGATATATTCAAGAGAGAGTTAGATATGGCCCTTATGGCTAAGGGAATCAAGGGGTATGGAGAGAAAGCAGGAAAAGGGGTACTGAGGGAATGATTAGCCATGATCTTATTGAATGGTGGTGCAGGCTCGAAGGGCCGAATGGCCTACTCCTGCACCTATTTTCTATGTTTCTCTGTTTCTAAAGCTTGGTTAAAGATGTAGGTTTTAAGGAGCGTCTTCAAGGAGGAAAGAGAGATTGAGGCGGAGAGGTTTAGGGAGGGAATTCTATAAACCTAAGAGTATATCAGAAACTGGGGCCATAGCAGGAGAAAATCGTAAGAAAACACATTTAAAAGCTCTTTATCTGAATGCACGCAGCATTTGTAACAAATTAGATGAGCTGTCGGCACAAATAGTTACAAATGGGTATGATCTGGTATCCATAAGAGGTTGCAAGGTGGCCAAGACTGGGAACTAAACATTCAGGGGTACTTGACAATTCGGAAGGTCAGACAGAAAGGAAAAGGAGGTGGTGCAGCTCTTTCGATAAAGGATGGAATCACTACAACAGTGTGAAACGATATTGGCTTAAATGATCAGGATGTTGAAACAGTTTGGGTGGAGATCAGGAATAATAAGGGGAAAAAATCACTGCTGGGCATAATCTTTCGACCGCCTAACAGTAGCAACTATGTTGGTCAGAATATAAACCAAGAAATAGTGGGGGCATGTAAAAGGGCAGCAGCAATAATCATGGGTGATTTTAACCTAGATATTGATTGGCCAAATCAAATTGGTCAGGGTAGCCTTGAGGAAGAGTTCATAGAGTGAAAAAGGGACAGGTCCCTTGAGCAGTATTTAACGGAACCAACCAGGGGGCAGGCTATCTTAGATCTAGTCCTGTGTAATGAGACAGGGTTAATAAACAATCTCCTAGTAAAGGATCCCCTTGGAATGAGTGATCATAACATGGATGAATTTCAAAGTCAGAAGAAGGGCGAGAAAGTTGGATCTCAAACCAGCATACTAAGCTTAAATAAAGGAGACTACTGAGGTATGAGGGCAGAGTTGGCTAAAGTGGACAGGGAAAATAGATTAAAGTGTAGGACGGTTGATGAACAGTGGCGTACATTTAAGGAGCTATTTCATAACTCAAGAAAAAATATATTCCAGTGAGGAGGAAAGGGTGTAAAAGAAAAGATAGCCATCCGTGGCTAACTAAAGAAATAAAGGATGGTATCCAATTAAAAACAAGGGCATACAAAGTGGCCAAAACTAGTGAGAGGACAGAAGATTGGGAAGCTTTTAAAAGCCAGCAAAGGAGGACTCAAAAAATGATTAAGCAAGAGAAGATAGATTATGAAAGTAAACTAGCACAAAATATAAGCAAAAGTTTCTACAAGTATATAAAAAGGAAAAGAATGGCTAAAGTAAATGTTGGTCCCTTAGAGGACGAGACTGGGGAATTAGTGATGGGGAACATGGAGATGGCAGAAACTCTAAACAAATATTTTGTATCGGTCTTTACGGTAGAGAACACTAAATATATTCCAACAGTGGATAGTCAAGGGGCTATAGCAGGGGAGGAACTTAAGACAATCACAATCACTAAGGAGATGGTACTCACTAAGATAAAGGGACTAAAGGCGGATAAATTCTCTGGACCTGATGGCTTGCATCCGAGGGTCTGAAGAGAAGTAGCGGCAGGGATTGTGAATGCATTGGTTGTAATTTACCAAAATTCCTTGGATTCTGGGGAGGTCCCAGCAGATTGGAAAACTGCAAATGTAACGCCCCTATTTAAAAAAGAGGTAGACAAAAAGCAGGAAACTATAGACCAGTTAGCCTAACATCTGTGGTTGGGAAAATGTTGGAGTCCGTTATTAAAGAATTGTTAGATCTCTTAATTTCCAATGAAATACGAACTCCGGTTGTAGTTTTAATGTAACTTTATTTTGGCAGCAGCAACAAGCTTCTAGCTTTAAGCCAGGCCTTTGTCCTTCTGAGACCACATGGTCAAAATGGCTGTACTTATACCTGGTTCAATTTACAGAAAAGAACTCGCCTTCTTTAACCTTATTGGCTCATTTGATAGTCTTTTAACCTGTAATTGGCTTGCTACCCAAAGGTCCTAAAATGTCAAATTCATTGATGATTTAATGCAATGTGCTCAGTCGCACATAAACATGGGAGTCTGTGTTTTCTCAACCTGTCTAAATGCAGCCTGCTTGAATTCTCTCAATCCCCCCTTTGATTCTTTCACAAACTGAATCATAAAACATCAGGTATCACTGGTTAAACATTCTACAAAATAATTTCATACATGTTAAGAGTTTCCTTCTAAAATTTGTTGATGTGTTTCGCCACATGTTCGGACTCGTAGCTTCCACACAAATTTACACCAACTCGAGTTCCATCGTGGCCACAATGGAAGTCTGGTTTTAGTAGGTTAATTAACCTTATTCCAATTTAATCCAAATTAATATCTTAATTCAACCAGTAAACAACCTTCCCTTAAGCATAACATACCCCTGTGCCACGTACAGACGGTCTGCTGGGACCTGCAAGGTGTCTTACATGCGGGACAACAGCTGCAGCCGCCTGGTTGCAACAACATTTAATCAACATAAACAAACAATATAAAAGTAAAATAATTACAACAAATAGAATTAAACCTTCCACCAATGAAGTTCCGATTGAACCTAGCCATTCAGTGGCTCCGCTCCACAAAGTGAATGATGGGGGTTGTTTAAGTTTTTCTACCTCCTTTTGGATATGCTCCGGTAAGTGGGTAATTTCTTCGGAGCTATCTGAGATATATGTGCAACACTCAGTTCCAAATAGGGCGCAAGTACCTCCCTTTTCAGCCAGGATGTAGTCAAGGGCCAGTCTATTCTGTTGGGCTACTGTACGGATTGCTACCATTTCTGCATTGATTTTAACTAGGGCCTCTGAGGTATCATTGGCTACCCGTTCGACAACGGATGCCATGTTAATGGATTCCCTTGCCAGTCTGGCGGTCCCATACCTGGGGATCAGAATGGCAAAGAACCTCTCTGTTTCTGTGATAGCTCTCTTAGGATGGTGTAGATGTTCCGACAATGACTTTATATGATACATATAAGGCACAATGTAGGCTAAATAACAGGATCCCGTCCAATTCTGGGGCAGCCAAGGGTAGGCCTTGTGGCCACACACCCAATAGGTGCCATTATAGGCAATGAAGGTTAGTTGTTTCTTTGTCAGCAACACTCTGGGGCCTGTCCAGGCTTTTCCATCTGTTTTATTCAGAATCCCTGTTACGTTAAGAATTCCCACATCGGCCCAGTTTGGACGGTTCCGTGGCTTGATTATATTATAATTCCGGGAGCAGTTACTATACCCCATATTTTGGCCTCCTTTGATGTGTCTAATCAGACAGACCGATTCCCCCGGTCTTCCTTATTCCCGTTGTATTAGTGATAACAAAAAATGGGGGCCGTTTGGAATTGTTGTAGCACGGTTGGTATCCCCCTTCAAAGGTAGTCAGATTGTAACCTGCTGACTTCCATTTACGTGCCCAGTTTTCCGTGTCCTGAAACGCATTGCCTGTTTTGTTTTGATTAATTATCCACTCAGCCATTTCCGCGATATTCAAGGGAACTGGCCTCAAGGAAATCCCTCCCTTTGAGTGAATAGGAATATGCGCACACACCCAACAACTAGAAATGTTACCTTGTTTGGCATAAATGTATGACGTATATAAAAAGGTATTTACATGTAATTCCCTTGGTGCTCTACTATTTCCCTTTGGTGCAGAGGGTCGGCTAGTAAGAAGTAGGCCTGTGCCTAGAATACCTACAGTCAGTAATACAGTAAATTTATACATTTTGACAAAAAGTAATTGTCCTTATTAGATTTCAGCTTCAGTTACGGGTGCTCGTTTAACGTGTGAAGCGTGGATCCAGGCTTTCTTTCCTTGGACTTTAACAGCTGCCTGGGTGGTCAGTAACACTTGATAAGGTTCCTCCCACTTGGCACCCAAAGGTTCTTTATGCAACTTTTTCACATACACCCAGACTCCCGGGATGATGTCGTGTCCTCCTTCGGGTAGATTACCCCAAGCTGCCGATACCTGTCGGGAAACAGAACTAATAGCATTGGTTAGGTTCTGACAGTATGATAACAGAGTGTCACTCATTAAGTGAACATCAGCTTTCCTTAAATCAATAGTTCCTGGCAGCGATATGGGTCTTCCTGTTATAATTTCAAATGGGCTTAGACCTGTAGTTCTGTTCAGGGTTGCCCTAATGCTACATAGCACTATTGGTAGTGCCTGGGGCCATGGTGTTCCTTCTTGGTGATATTTGGCAAGCCGTTGTTTCAGAGTTCGATTCATTCGTTCTACTTGTCCTGATGATTGTGGATGATAAGGACAGTGTAAATCCCACGTAATGTTCAGTAACCTGCAGACAGCACCTGTGAAGTGTGTTCCCTGATTTGAGTCAATACTACTCGGGACTCCCCATCGAGGAAATGTAATCCTTACACAAGACCTTTGCAGTGTGATTGGCTGTAGCTCTTTTAGTTGGGACAGCTTCTACCCATCGAGAGAATCTGTCGACCATGACAAGAATGTTAGTGTATCTTTGGCATGAAGGAAGAGATATATAATCAACCTGCAGATGCTGGAATGGTCCGACAGGGGCAGGGGGCCTTAGTTGGGGCATTACCGTGATGGATCCAGAATTATTTTTCTGGCAGACCACACAGCGGTCTGCTACCAGCTGGGCATGTTTTTTAAATCCCCGACCCCACCAGCTTTTCTGGAACCGTGCCGTCATCTGTTGTGAGGCCAAGTGTCCCCACGAGTGGATCTGTTGGGCTAAAAAAGGCATAAGTGCTTGTGGCGCGACTGGCTTGTCGGTAACTCTTTTCTCCAGACACCATCTTCGCATAGCTTAATTCGTGCCTCAATCCATGTCCATTTTTCCTCTCGGGAGCACTCGCCTTGCATTGTTTGAAGGTCTCGTGTCAGAGTCCTGAGTGCTTTCAATCTGCACATCTGTGTTGGTTCTTCTGGGGGAACGCCCTGTGAGGCGGCATCTTTAGCTGCCTGGTCGGCTAGGGCATTTCCCTGTGCTTCTGTGGTATGGGCCTTACACTTCAGGATGGACACTTCCTGAGGTAATTGTATGGCCTCTAGTAAGTCTCGGACTTCTTTTCCATTTCGGATAGGTGTACCAGCAGCAGTGAGGAATCCTCTTTTCCGCCATAACAGACCAAAGTCGTGAGCGATCCAAAAGCATAACGCGAATCAATCTGTGTGGACATTAGCTGTCTGTCCTTCTGCTATTCGACATGCTTCTGATAGGGCCCGTAACACAGCATGTTGTGCTGACGTTCCTGAGGGTAAACATCCTTTTGCCACTACGTCATATAAGGTTGTAACTGCCCAGCCTGCTTTTCTGGTACCATTGTCAACAAAGGAGGAACCATCTGTAAACAGGATGAGGTCTGGGTTGTGCAGAGGCTCCTCTGCTGCTAAGGCTGCTGCTTCTGTTTCTTTTAAAATCCCCACGCAGTCATGCTCTTCACATTCTCCCCCCTCTTGCTCCCTCGATTCTGACATCGGGAGCACAGTTGCGGGATTAACCGGGCTGGCCCGGACGATATGGAGATTAGGAGCTTCCAAAACTGCTGTCCAGCGGGTCCATCTAGCTGCCATCACCTGAGACATTCTATTCATAGACAGCAAAGCGTGTACGGTGTGGGGACACTTGACAATCAGCTTTTGGTCGAGGACTAGACCCGCAATGGTCATTACCGCTCGACATGTAGCTTCCATGGCTCTTCGGCAACTTCCCCATCCGAGGGCTACTGCATCCAGTTTTGCCGAATAATAGCCAATAGGTCTTTGCCGATCCCCATGTTCTTGTGTCAGTATAGCTGTCAATGTATCCTTCTTTCTCATGGACAAACAGGGTAAATGGCTTACCACTGTCGGGGATTCCCAGAGCCGGTGCCGAACACAAAGCCTTTTTCAAACTCAGGAAGGCCTCTTGCTGTTAGTGAGGGTGATGGCTTCTTTAGAGGCACGTTTCCCCTTTAAAATATTATTCAGTGGCTGAGCAAGCTGTGTGAAGGAGTCAATCCAATTTCTGTTAAAGTTACACAATCCCAAAAAAGACCTTAGTTCCTGAATAGTGGTGGGTTTTTTTAGCAGCCCGAATGGCTGCAGTTCTATCCTGGGTAAGTTCTCTCTTTCCTTGTGAAATCTTTTGTCCCAGGTATACAACCTCTTCTTGGTATATTTGTGCTTTGTCGATGCTGGCTTTATGTCCTTTCAGCCAAAGGTGGTCCAGCAAAGCTCGTAAATCTTGTTCATGCTGTTCTTCCGTGTTTGAAGCTAGCAGGATATTGTTTACATATTGAATGACTGTGGATGACAGGGGAGGTAATTCTCGCAAATGGCTTTCTAAAGCCATGTGGAATACCGTAGGGCTGTTGTGGAAACCCTGCGGTAACCGGGTCCAAGTATACTGTTGTCCTTGGACCGTGAAAGCAAACCATTGTTGAACCTCTGGTGCCAGAGGCACCGATCAAAATCCGTTGGCCATATCTATAACCGAGAAATATTTATGTTCCGGTTTGAGGGCATTAAAAATGGTGGAGGGATCTGCGACCAAAGGAGCTTTTTGATCAATACACTGGTTAGCTTTCCTATAATCGACAGTCAAACGGCAAGTCTCATTAGATTTCTGTACCGGCCACACGGGGCTATTGGAGGAGCTATGCGTTTTAATAAGCACCCCTTGTTTCTCCAATTGCTGAATAACCGGTAAGATTCCCGCGATGGCAGTTGGACTGATGGGATACTGTTTAGTGCATGGAGGCTTGGTCCCTGTAAATGACGCAGGCTCCATCTGGAGTAGGCCACAATCGTTCTTATCTTTAGCCCATATCGGGTGTTCCTTCAATTCTTCTTTCTTCAAAGTTCTAATTGACCATGTCACCTGACCATCCTTGAAATGCAACGATGAATCTACTTGGATTAGAACATCCATTCCCAAAAGGGGTTGATCTACTGGGCCTATCCAGACCGGCGTGGTTAGTTCATGTGGACCCAGCTCTATAAGTACCGGTGTTGTCCTTTTAATTTCCATTTTATGGCCCCCAACTCCATAGGCTGTACGTGCCCTACCATCCAACGACAAAAAGTCTCCATATTGTAGGGGTAAGCATGTTAATTCCGCCCCGTGTCTAAAAGACAGTCCACATCCTTATCGTCCACCCTCAGTTATATATAGCCCATCTCCCCTTTGTTGTATTAGTGCGAGGAGGGGAGCCAGGGTGGGCTCTAATCGTTTTTTGCTATCCCAAGTAACTCCTTCTGTTGTTGTATTGTCAGTCGCTTAAATGCTTCTATGAGGTCGTTATCTTGTGACAAGCCTGGTTTGTTGGCTGAATTGTATCCCTGGCTGCGTCCTCTTCCCCGGCCATGACCTTGCTGTTTTGCCCTGCACGTCTTGGCCCAGTGACCTTCTTTCCCACAATAATGACATTTTCCGGGTAATTTTCCTAATAACTGTTTATCGGAATCCTGGGATTTCCACCCCATAGCCTGTACAGCTCGGACTTTAGCTCCCATATCCCGATCTAATTGGTTACATCGATCCACCAATGCTGCAAAGGTAGTTCCTCTACCTTCCCAGTCCGGTAACACTACCTTAAGCATTTTGGACAGTTCTGGCTTTAGACCTGCCACGAAAGCTGCTTTCAGGGGTCCAAACACTTGTTCATCCATTTCCTCATCCGTATTATTCATACCCGAATGTTCTAGCCACGTGCATCTAAACCGCTCGTCATACTCCAGGACCTCCTCTGTTCCTTTCTGTTGGCAGGCTGCAATTTTTCCCCAGTCTGTCTTAGCTGGACTGAAGGCTTGCAGCCAGTGTTTAATCGCCTCCCACCCTGCGTTTAATTCTTGCTCATCCTGCCCCAAAGCTGCTTCTACCTTGTCGTGCAATTTTCTTCCCTGTGTTTTTGGCACCATTATGGTCAAAATTTGCACTCCGTCCCAGGGATGAAGTTGATATATATTTCTTAAGCGGTCCAATTGGTCCCACGTTTTCACTCCCCCTTTCTTTGGATTGGGCAATTCCTTGGACCATTTATCAATTTCCTCTGGGTCTGCCGGATCATGAAATAAGTATTCTGCATACACCCTTTTCCTTGTTTTTTTGGTTCCGCCCTCATCCGCAGTCTCTTCTGATTTGACTACAACTCGTCTTTTTTTTAAACGGGGCAAAGCGCACCCTTAATTCATCATCCTCCGACCCAGTATCGTCAGAGGATTCAGAATCCGTATCTATTCCTCGGTCGTGTCTTCGGGTTTGCGCTTTTAATTTATCCAAACTTGGGTACCCTGGGAATTGACCAATACATTTTCCTTTTCCTATTACTGTCTCTTGACCTAATGATTTTTTCCATTCTTTAATTTCACCTTTAAGATCTTTAACTTCCGCTTCCGACTTTTCAAGTTCAAGTTTTTTCTGTCGGAGCTGTTCACAAACAGCTTGCAATTGGACCTTTGTACTGGTCAGTTCTCGATCATATTGGGAACGCATTATAATTTCATTCCGCTTTCAGATCTGTCCCATAACGGCTAGGGACCATCTAGTTCGCTCTTTATTTTTCATACGGGTCGTTTTTCCCCCAGACCCTTTTAATCTCGTCCAAGGACCATTGTCCTTTGAAGATTCTGTACTTTTGTTCAATCTTAATACAGGTTTTAGATAAGTTGAATTCTTTCAACTGTTGGAGGATTTCATCGATCGAAACCTCAGGTGGTGCCCGCCCACCTTTTACAGTTGTAGGCAATTCTTTGCTCATATCTCCTGCTGCCATAATACTGATTTCTTTACTGGGGTCTCGAGTCGTAGGCTTTCCAGCCGATCAGTGGGTCGGTGATTAATTAACTAACACACCGCCGAAGTTAGACGTCTATGGGACCTCGAGCCGACTACCAACCGGAGCGTTCACAAACCGGAGGCTTTCGGAATCGCGTAGAAGGAGAGGCGAATTTAGACTTTTGACCGAGGACTTTTATAAAGAGGAGTCCTTACCTCAGTATGTTGGTCTGATGTCCAAAATTCAGTTTCTTTCCTCAGCAATCCTGTTTGTGACGCCAAAATTGTTAGATCTCTTAATTTCCAATGAAATACGAACTCCGGTTGTAGTTTTAATGTAACTTTATTTTGGCAGCAGCAACAAGCTTCTGGCTTTAAGCCAGGCCTTTGTCCTTCTGAGACCACATTGTCAAAATGGCTGTACTTATACCTGGTTCAATTTACAGAAAAGAACTCGCCTTCTTTGACCTTATTGGCTTATTTGATAGTCTTTTAACCTTTAATTGGCTTGCTACCCAAAGGTCCTAAAATGTCAAGTTGATTGATGACTTAATGCAATGTGCTCAGTCGCACATCGACATGGGAGTCTTGTGTTTTCTCAACCTGTCTAAATGCAGCCTGTTTGAATTCTCTTATCAAAGAAGCAGTTGCAGGACATTTTGGAAAGCATAATTCGGTCAGGCAGAGTCAGCATAGATTTATGAAGGGAAAGTCATGTTTGACAAATTTGCTGGAATTCTTTAGGTAACGAACAGGGTGGATAAAGGGAAATCAGTGGATGTGTATTTGGACTTCCAGAAGGCATTTGACAAAGTGAAACATAAAGGTTACTGCACAAGCTTAAAGTTTGCAGGGTTGGGAGTAATATGTTAGCATGGATAGAGGATTGGCTAACTCACAGTGAACAGAGAGTCGGGATAAATGGTTCATTCTCGGGTTGGCAATCAGTAACTAGTGAGGTGCTGCAGGGATCAGTGCTGGGACACCAACTATTTACAATCTATAGTACCGACTTGGATGAAGGGACCGAGTGTAACGTAGCTAAGTTTGCTGACGATACAAAGATGGGAGGAAAAGCAATAGGTGAGGAGGACACAAACCATGAAAAAGGACATAGACAGGCTAAGCGAGTGGACAAAAATTTGGCAGCTGGAGTATTGTCGGAAAGTGCGAGGTTATGCACTTCGGCAGAAAAAATCGAAGAGCAAGTTATTATTTAAATGGAGAAAGATTGCAAAGTGCTCAGTACAGCGGGACCTGAGGCTCCTGGTGCATGAAACACAAAACTAACATGCAGAGACAGCAAGTGATCAGGAAGGTCAATGGAATCTTGGCCTTTATTGCAAAGGGGATGGAGTATAAAAGCAGGAAAGTCTTGCTGCAGTTATACAGGGTCTTGGTGAGGCCACACCTAGAATACTGCGTAGTTTTGGTTTCCATATTTAAGAAAGTATATACTTGCTTTGGAGGCAGTTCAGAGAAGGTTTACTAGGTTGATTCCGGAGATGAAGGGGTTGACTTATGAGGAAAGGTTGAGTAGGTTGGACCTCTATTCATTGGAATTCAGAAGAATGAGAGGTGATCTTATTGAAATGCATAAGATTATGAGGGGGCTTGACAAGGTGGATGCAGAGAGGATGTTTCCACTGATAGGGGAGACTAGAACTAGGGGGCATAATCTTAGAAAATGGGGCCACCCATTTAAAACAGAGATGAGGAATTTCTTCTCTGAGGGTTGTAAATCTGTGAAATTCACTGCCTCAGAGAGCTGCGGAAGGTGGGTCAGTGAATAAATTTAAGACCAAGATAGACAGTTTCTTAACCGATAAGAGAATAAGGGGTTATGGGGAGCAGGCAGGGAAGTGGATCTGAGTTCATGATCGGATCGTATTAAATTGAGGGGCCGTATGGTCTACTCCTGCTCCTATTTCTTATGTTCTTATGAGTTCCAGATCTTGGGGCCCAAGCAGCTGAAGGCACGGTCACCAGTGATTGAACAGTTATAATCTGCGATGCTGAAGAGGGCAGAATTTAACAACCACAGACATCTCGTGGGGTTGTGAGGTTGAAATAGATTAGAGATAGGGAGGGGTAAGGCCATGGCGGGATTTGTAAACAAGGATGAGAGTTTTGAAATCGAGGCTTTTGTAGGTTATCAAGCACCAGGGTGATGGGTGATCATGACTTGGTGCAAGTTAGGACACCGGCTGCTGAATTTTGGATTTCCTCAAGTTTACGTATTGTAGAATGTGGGAGGCCAGCCAGGAATACGTTGGAAGTAGTCAAGTCTCGAGGTAACAAAGGCATGGATGAGGGTTGCAGGGGCGGAGGCGGGGGCAATATTACGGAGATGGACAAATGCGTTTTTAGTTATGCCGTGGATACGTGGCCGGAAGCTCATTTCAGGGTCAAATATGACGTTCAGGTTGCGAACAAGTCTGGTTTAGCCTCAGATAGATGCTAGGGAGAGGGATGGAGTCAGTGGTTAGGGAACGCAGTTTGTGGTGGGGACCAAAGACAATGGCTTCAGTCTTCCCAATACTTAATTGAAGAAAATTTCTGCTCATCCAGTACTGGATGTCGGACAAGCAGTCTGATAATTTAGAGACCATGGCGGTGTCGAGAGAAGTGGTGGAGAGATAGAGCTATGTGTCGTCAGCGTACATGTGGAAACTGACTTGGTGTTTTCGGATGATATTGCCAAGGGGCAGCATATAGATAAGAAATAGAAGGGGGCCAAGGATAGATCCTTGGACAGTACAGGTAACGATACGGGAGTGGGAAGAGAAGCCATTGCAGGAGATTTTCTGGCTACGATTTGATAATTAAGAATGGAACCACCCAGCTGGACGATGGTGGAGAGGAGGATGGAGTGGTCAACTGTGCCAAAGGCTGCAGACAGGTCCAGCAGGACGAGGAGGGATAGTTTACCTTTGTCACAGTCACAAAGGATGTCATTTCTGACTTCGGTACTGTGGCAGGGGCGAAAACCAGATTGAAGGGATTCAAACATTGAGATCCGTAAAAGATTGTCACATATTTAGGAGGCGACAACACATTCAAGGACTTTGGACAGGAAAGGGAGGTTGGAGATGGGGCGGTAGCTAGCAAGCATAGTGGGGTCAAGGGCTGTTTTTTTGCGGAGTGGTGTGATGACCGCAGATTTGAAGGAGAGGGGAGCAGAACAGTACCTCCAGGAGAGAGAACCGTTAACGTCAGCTAACCTGAGAGCCAAAAAAGAAAGTTGGGTGGTCAGCAGTTTAGTGGGAATAGGGTCAAGGGAGCAGGAAGTGGGTCTCATGGACAAGATGAGCTTGGAGAGGTCAAGAGGGGAGATCGTGTATAGAGCTGGGGCAGATGGGAGCATCAGAGGAAATTTGGCCCAGTGGGCTCGGTGAAGGAAGAGAACTCGCAGAGGCAGCTGATCGGGTGGTCTCAATCTTTGATACAAAGAAGTCCATAAGCACCTCACACTTGTTGGAGGTGAGTGTGGTGGAGACTCCCTCCCATCTTAATGGCACAGAAATTCTTTCCAATCATTACATTTGATGGTGTCTTTTGGCTTGCTGATGCATTTCACAAAGTGGGAGTGGTATGTCAAATACAAGTAATTCCCCAGATAGTGAAGTCAGTTGCTTTTTTTCACCTATTATACATCCAGATTATTGAAATAATTAATATTGATTAATGGGCTATAGAGACTTGCCTATTGCGAAAGGCCTGCTTTTGACCTGAGCTGTTTTTAAAAACTCTCCTGGATTAGGCATATCTACTGCAGTGTTTCGCCATATTTTCAGTTCACTTATGTCAATCTTACTTTCACATCACTGCTGTGAGATGGAACCCTGTGACGGGTAGGGGAACGGGGGGGATAATGCATGCTTCTCACAGAATAAGAGTGTCAATTAAAAAAATGTAAATGCTTAAAAAAAAATTTTTTTGAAGTACCTGTGAAAGTTTCGTTTTTTTTTAACCTGCCAGTTTGACTTGTGTTATGTAAATTTATATAGAAACAATCAGAAACAATTGATAGTTTAGCCTGAAATGCACAGTATGTTAGCATAGTGTTTTACTATCTGTTTGGTGGGTATTCAGTACATTTTTCCAATGTACAACTCAAGCAAAATACAATTGTTAATCCTACATCATAGCATGCATGAAGTGTGTAAATTACAGTTGATTATCTTTTGGAGCTGCCTTGTTGCCATGAACACGAATAAAGTGTGTTGGGAGAAGCCCAAATTATGATATGAGGCATTGGAGGGGTGTTTTACCTATCAAATAGGATTAGAGCCTAAAAGTCACATTTTGCTTGGATTTTTAAAATAATTAATTATTTTGACTAATTATTTCTCTAGTATTTACAATCCATTCGCATTTATATAAGTGCAATACTTATTTGGATCTCAAAATTCATGGCATTTTTTTCTAAGCAGCCCTTTTTCCAAAAACTACTCCACACTATTGCCTCTCCATCAGGAAAGTGAGTGGTCCAATCTGTGGACATCATTCCAGAATGCTTCTAATCAGAAGAATATTTGAATAGTGTTGAAAACCCTCCATGTGAGTTAGAAACCCCAGGGGGCACTCCAGTGGAAAATATTCACAATTTTAACTTGAATCTTAAGGGGTCAAAAGTCGGTCCACCAGCTAATCCAGAGCACTAGTGAAGTGCAGAAGGCCTGACGGAGATGGGAGTTCTGAGATCCAGAAACAGGTCTTCATTCAGAATCCAGCTGGCAACCAGTTCCTGATGAGGCCTGGGCAGGGAGAATTTCCATCTATGCCCCCAACATAGCCCATGGCATCTGAGCTGGTGAGGCAAGGTTGTGGATTTTCCACACTACTGCCCAGCAATCTGAATTCTGGGATGAATTTGTTATCAATGCCCTGGTAAAAGTGGAGGGCAGAGAAACCCAAGGCAAAAATCAAAAAAGGCCACATTACAGCAAAAGTCTAAAGGGACAAAGTGTGTTAAAAAGACAAGCTTCAAGGCTCTGCCCCAATGCAAAGAGTATTCGTACTAAGGTGGACGAATTAACTGCGCAGGCAGCTGTTAACGAATATGATATAATTGGGATTACGGAGACATGGCTCCAGGGTGACCAAGGCTGGGAACTCAACATTCAGGAAGGATAGACAGAAAGGAAAAGGAGGTGGGGTCGCGTTGCTGGTTAGAAAAGAAGTGAAAGCAATAGTAAGGAAGGACATTAGCTTGGATGATGTGGAATCTGTATGGGTAGAGCTGCGGAATACCAAAGGGCAGAAAACGCTAGTGGGAGTTGTGTACAGACCACCAAACAGTAGTGGTGAGGTTGGGGACAGCATCAAACAAGAAATTAGGGATGCGTGCAATAAAGGTACAGCAGTTATCATGGGCGACTTTAATCTACATATAGATTGGGTTAACCAAACTGGTGGCAGTACGGTGGAGGAGGATTTCCTGGAGTGTATTAGGGATGGTTTTCTCGACCAATATGTCGAGGAACCAACTAGAGGGCTGGCCATCCTCGACTGGGTGATGTGTAATGAGAAAGGACTAATTAGCAATCGTGTTGTGCGAGGACCCTTGGGGAAGAGTGACCATAATATGGTCGAATTCTTCATTAAGATGGAGAGTGACATATTTAATTCAGAGACTAGGGTCCAGAACTTAAGGAAAGGTATGAGATGTGAATTGGCTAGAATAGACTGGCGAATGATACTTAAAGGATTGACGGTGGATAGGCAATGGCAAATATTTAAAGATCACATGGATGAACTTCAACAATTGCACATCCCTGTCTGGCGTAAAAATAAAATAGGGAAGGTGGCTCAACCATGGCTAATAAGGGAAATTAGGGATTTAGGGATAGTGTTAAATCCAAGAAAGAGGCATATAAATTGGCCAGAAAAAGCAGCAAATCTGAGGACTGGGAGAAATTTAGAATTCAGCAGAGGAGAACAAAGGGTTTAATTAGGAGGGGGAAAATAGAGTATGAGAGGAAGTTTGTTGGGAACATAAAAACTGACTGCAAAAGCTTCTATAGATATGTGAAGAGAAAAAGATTAGCGAAGAAAAGCGTAGCTCCCTTGCAGTCAGAATCAGGTGAATTTATAATGGGGAACAAAGAAATGGCAGACCAATTGAACAAATACTTTGGTTCTGTCTTCGAAGGAAGACACAAATAACCTTCTGGAAATACTAGGGGACCGAGGGTCCAGTGAGAAGGAGGAACTGAAGGAAATCCTTATTAGTCAGGAAATTGTGTTAGGGAAATTGATGGGATTGAAGGCCGATAAATCCCCAGGGCCTGATAGTCTGCATCCCAGAGTACTTGAGGAAGTGGCCCGAGAAATAGTGGATGCATTGGTGATCATTTTCCAACAGTTTATTGACTCTAGATCAGTTCCTATGGACTGGAGGGTAGCTAATGCAACAGCACTTTTTAAAAAAGGAGGGAGACAGAAAACGGGGAATTATAGACCGGTTAGCCTGGCATCAGTAATGGGGAAAATGTTGGAATCAATTATTAAAGTTGAAATAGCAGCACATTTGGAAAGCAGTGACAGGATCGGTCCAAGTCAGCATGGATTTATGAAAGGGAAATCATGCTTGACAAATCTTCTAGAATGTTTTGAGGATGTAACTAGTAGAGTGGACAAGGGAGAACCAGTGAATGTGGTGTATTTGGACTTTCAAAAGGCTTTTGACAAGGTCCCATACAAGAGATTAGTGTGCAAAATTAAAGCACATGGTATTGGGGGTAATGTACTGACTTGGATAGAGAACTGGTTGGCAGACAGGAAGCAGAGAGTAGGGATAAACGGGTCCTTCTCAGAGTGACTAGTGGGGTGCCGTAGGGCTCAGTGCTGGGACCCCAGCTATTTACAATATGTTGTGTATCTGTAAAGCATGCACTCCCATGTTCTGCCACCAGGGAGCTCATCCCAGCATCCCTTGGGAGCACTGTATATAAGCCGGCCCCGAAGGCCTGTTACTCACTCTGGAGTGTCTTATTGAAGACTGAGGTCACTGTTACTTTAACCGCCCTGTGTGCAGCCTCATCTATGTTAGGAACACAATAACTGGCGATGAGAATATGAATCCAACGCAAAGATGCAGCAAACTGTGGGCATCCTGGAGAAGTTCTCGGAGGGTGAGGACTGGGAAGCCTATGTCGAACGGCTAGACCAGTACTTTGTAGCCAACGAGCTGGACGGAAAAGGAAGCGTTGCAAAAAGGAGAGCGGTCCTCCTCACGGTCTGCGGGGCACCGACCTACAGCCCCATGAAGAATCTTCTGGCTCCAATGAAACCCATTGATAAGTCGTGTGAGGAGCTGTGTACACTGTTTTGGGAGCACCTTAACCCGAGGGAGAGCATGCTGATGCCGAGGTATCGGTTCTATACGCGGCAGCGATCTGAAAATCAGGAAGTGGACACTGACGCTAGCAAACCCATCATGAGTAAAATGATGTTTGAGAGACTGGTGAAATAAGACATTCAGCCCAGCCCTGAGCCCCATCCACACGAAACTGAGAACATACACCAAAGAGCTTGTCGCTGTCCTGGGCAGCGCCATGGTCAAGGTCACCTACGAGGGCACGGTGCACGAACGGCCACTCTGGATTGTCCCGGGCGATGACCCCACACTGCTTGGAAGCAGCTGGCTGGGCAAAATCCGCTGGAACTGGGATGACATCCGAGCGCTATCATATGTTGATGAGGTCTCATATACCCAGGTTCTTAACAAATTTCCTTCCCTCTTTGAGCCAGGCATTGGAAACTTTTCCGGGGCGAAGGTGCGGATCCACTTGGTTCCAGAGGCACGACCCATTCACCACAAGGCGCGAGCGGTACCTCACATGATGAGGGAGAGAGTGGAAGTCGAGCTGGACAGGCTGCAACGTGAGGGCATCATCTCCCCAGTGGAATTCAGTGAGTGAGCCAGCCCGATTGTTCCAGTACTCAAAAGTGATGGCACGGTCAGGATTTGCGGCGTTTATAAAGTAACTATTAATTGTTTCTCGCTACAGGACCCATATCCGCTCCCTAAGGCAGACGACCTATTTGCGACGCTGGCAGGAAGCAAGACGTTCACCAAGCTTGACCTGACTTCGGCCTACATGACGCAGTAGCTGGAGGAGTCTTCGAAGGGCCTCACCTGCATCAACACGCACAAGGGAGTGTTCATTTACAACAGATGCCTGTTTGGAATTCGGTCGGCTGCAGCGATCTTCCAGAGAAACATGGAGAGCCTACTCAAGTCGGTACCACGCATGGTGGTCTTTGAGGCTGACATATTGGTCATGGGTCAGGACACTGCCGAGCACCTATAAAACCTGGAGGAGGTTTTCACTTTGATTTTGGGGGGGATGTGATGTTGTGTATCTGTAAAGCATGCACTCCCATGTTCCGCCACCAGGGAGCTCATCCCCTGAAGTCCTAAGGGATCCCAACATTCCTTGGGAGCACTGTATGTAAGCCGGCCCCTAAGGTCTGTTCCTCACTCTGGAGTGTCTTAATAAAGACTCAGGTCATTGTTACTTTAACCTCCCTGTGTGTAGCCTCATCTGTGTTAGGAACACAATGCAATCTACATCAATGATTTAGATGAAGGAATTAAGTGTAATATCTCCAAGTTTGCAGATGACACTAAGCTGGGTGGTGGTGTGAGCTGTGAGGAGGACGCTAAAAGGCTGCAGGGTGACTTGGACAGGTTCGGTGAGTGGGCAACCGTGTGACAGATGCAGTATAATGTGGATAAATGTGAGGTTATCCACTTTGGTGGCACAAACACGAAGGCAGAATATTATCTGAATGGCGGCAGATTAGGAAAAAGGGAGGTACAACGAGACCTGGGTGTCATGGTACATCAGTCTTGAAGGTTGGCATGCAGGTGCAGTCGGCGGTGAAGAAGGCAAATGACATGTTGGCCTTCATCCCTAGGGGATTTGAGTATAGGAGCAGGGAGGTCGTGCTACAGCTGTACAGGGCCTTGGTGAGGCCTCACCTGGAATATTGTGTTCAGTTTTGGTCTCCTAATCTGAGGAAGGACGTTCTTGCTATTGAGGGAGTGCAGCAAAGATTGGCAGGACTGACATATGAGGAGAGACTGGATCGACTGGGTTTGTATTCACTGGAGTTTACAAGAATGAGAGGGGATCTCATAGAAACATATAAAATTCTGACGGAACTGGACAGGTTAGACGCAGGAAGAATGTTCCTGATGTTGGGGAAGTCCAGAACCAGGGGTCACAGTCTAAGGATAAGGGGTAAGCCATTTAGGACTGAGATGAGGAGAAACTTCTTCACTCAGAGTTGTTAACCTGTGGAATTCTCTTCCGCAGAGAGTTGTTGATGCCAGTTCGTTAGATATATTCAAGAGGGAGTTGGATATGGCCCTTATGGCTAAAGGGATCAAAGGGTATGGAGAGAAAGCAGGAAAGGGGTACTGAGGTGAATGATCAGCCATGATCTTATTGAATGGTGGTGCAGGCTCGAAGGGCCGAATGGCCTATTCTTGCACCGATTTCCTGTGTTTCTATGGGCCCAAGTTTCCACATGATTCGCGCCTGATTTTTAGGAGCAACTGGTGGAGAACGGACTATTTTAGAAATCGCAATTCTCCACATTTTTTTTTCTGCAATTCTAGTCAGGTAGAACAGTTCTAGTTTAGAACAGAATTTTTTCTTCAAAAGGGGGCGTGTCCGGCCACTGACGCCTGATTTGAAAGTTTCCACAGTGAAAATGTACTCCAAACTAAAGTAGAATGGAGCCAGTGAAGATTTTTGTAGAACTGAAAAAACCTGTTCTACACATTAAAAAATCAGGCGCAGGTTACAAATTAGGCGTCCAGAACGAGGTGGGGGAAGGGAAGTCATTAAATTCGACAATAAATCCTTATTTATACTTCTACAAATATTATACAAATAAATCCAACCTGAATAAACATTTATAAGCCAAGAAAAGATTAAATAAACCATCTTCCTACCTGTGTGAAAGTGCTTCAGCCAGGGAGAATTCTGCAGCTGTTCGTGCAGCTGAGCGGGAGGGGGAGAGAGAGAGAGGGGGTAGGGAGGGAGGGAGGGAGAGAGAGGGGAAGGGAGGGAGAGAGAGAGAGAGAGAGAGAGAGGGGAAGGGAGGGAGAGAGAGAGAGAGAGAGGGGAAGGGAGGGAGAGAGAGAGAGAGAGAGAGGGGAAGGGAGAGAGAGAGAGAGGGGAAGGGAGGGAGAGAGAGAGAGAGAGAGGGGAAGGGAGGGAGAGAGAGAGAGAGGGGAAGGGAGGGAGAGAGAGAGAGAGAGAGAGAGAGGGGAAGGGAGAGAGAGAGAGAGAGAGAGAGAGAGGGGAAGGGAGAGAGAGAGAGAGAGAGGGGAAAGGAGGGAGAGAGAGGAAGGGAGGGGGAGAGAGAGGAGGGAAGGAGAGAGAGAGAGGGGAAGGGACGGAGAGAGAGAGAGGAAGGGACGGAGAGAGAGAGAGGAAGGGACGGAGAGAGAGAGGGGAAGGGACGGAGGGAGAGAGAGAGAGAGAGAGAGGGGAAGGGAGAGAGAGAGAGAGAGAGAGGGGAAGGGAGAGAGAGAGGGGAAGGGAGGGGGAGGGGAAGGGAGGGAGAGGGAGAGGGGAAGGAAGGGAGAGGGGAAGGAAGGGAGAGGGGAAGGGAGGGAGAGAGGGAGAGGAAGGGAGGGAGGGAGAGAGAGGGGAAGGGAGGGAGGGAGAGAGAGGGGAAGGGAGGGAGAGAGAGAGAGAGGGGAAGGGAGGGGAGGGAGAGAGGGGGGAAGGGAGGGAGAGAGAGAGAGAGAGAGAGAGAGAGGGGAAGGGAGGGAGAGAGAGAGAGAGAGAGGGGAAGGGAGGGAGAGAGAGAGAGAGAGAGAGAGGGGAAGGGAGGGAGAGAGAGAGAGAGAGAGAGAGAGAGGGGAAGGGAGGGAGAGAGAGAGAGAGAGAGAGAGAGAGAGGGGGGAAGGGAGGGAGAGAGAG